>NW_027526361.1:42528985-42677802 GCF_048455015.1 Haemaphysalis longicornis | reverse complement strand
CTAAAAGATAATAAAAATACGTCAAGGCGAACAGCGTAACGGTTTAACGCGAAACAACCTTCGAACATTTCGTAGCGAAAGATAACACGATGGCCCCGAGGTAAGGCAAGACGCCGGCGGCACCATAGTCGTGCGGGGATAAAAAGGCCAAAATATCGATCCGACCATGATACCCAGAGAGAGTCTGGAATGGACGTGTGTATGTATACGCTGCACTGTAGTTTCACTTGGCAAACAGGCGGTAAGCACGCGAGTGACGTCACCGCTGTACGATGGTTGCTTGATGCTCATGAAGGGCGCGTGCACGTATGCGCCCCTGGACAAGTTCGAAAAGCGAAGAAAAAGAGCCACGAGTGAGAGGGCTGCCGCGGCCATGGCACAGAAAGGGATGAGTAGTCTCAAGACGGAGGAAAAAACGGCGAAGGTCCGCCCCTGGCAGCGGTGTGGCGGGTTACGCCAGCGGGAAAGCGAGCGCGGCGCGTGTTTTGCGAGTTAATCTGCCACTTCGGCGATGCCTAAGTTTCTCCCGCTCTTTCCGGCAGAGGAGGAGCTTCGCAGAAGCACCTACGCGGCGGCAGAAATCGCTAGACAACATTACGCAAACGCCGTTGGGGGAAACCAACAGAGCACCCTTTACGGCACCTGCGCCGCGAGTTCTTTTAACGCTCCGTGCCACAGGGCACACGCCAGGAACTCTGGAGGCGAACACAACTGGACCGTGTGTGCGGTGAAGCAGCCGATGTGCGCGAAGTGTCGGAAGCCTTCCCTTCAGGATTAATCTCACGCACTGTGGTGAGTGCGTAACTCTTGAATCTGAGCGAGACGTCTTAAAAAGCATGAGGTTATTTTTATCACCTTGCTATAGCCTTCAGGGGCAATCAACGATGTCTGTTAGGCAAGCAGTAAAGAGCTGTCTTGGTGGGATTGGCATGAACGGACTTAACATCTGTCATTGGAATGCCGGCTGTATAAGCCGCAGTAAATGTCGTAAAGAATTAAGCGATGTGTGCTAGCCACAGCATACCCGTATGCCGGTTTGAGCGCTACAGCTTTAGGGGTATAATGAGTGGTTTATCTATGGGTGATTTTATTGTAGCTGGTTGTCTCGCAACTCAACGCGTCTCTCCCGAATGACTTGTACTGTGGTCCATACCTAACCTAACCAAACCTAACCTACTTAACCTAACTTAAATTGAAAAAAAGATATATATCTCGCACGTGAACTGGAATATCTGACGTCTATAGGACAGATGTGAATCCAGATTGACCCCTTGGGGGCGCGTGGAAGAGGGAAAGGGGAGGAGGGATAGCCGACAGCCTGGCCAGGAGGGGAGAATGGGAAGGGGGGGGGGGGGGGAGGCACACACATAGTATGCTTGATAGTGCTAGTATCAATCGCGCGAAAAGAAGGTGGACAATTCCCCCCCCCCCCCTTTCCTTGTCTCCGACCCCCGGACCCGTCGCTGCTGTAAGCGCTGTATACAACAGAGGGTGTCAGCTAGTCTTTAGACGTTATGCACGTGCACGCATGATTACGTTAACGTGCCAGCGCTGCCTGGGGGCTGTGGGGTTCCACGAGGAAAATAACGGCAGGCCTTGGGAGTAGATCGATTTCGACCCGCCGCGGTGGCTCAGTGGCTAAGGCGTTGCGCTGCTGAGCACGAGGTCGCGGGTTCGATTCCCGGCCGCGGCGGCCGCTTTTCTGATGGAGGCGAAAAGCAAAAACGCCCGTGTGTACGAGATTTCGGCGCACGTTAAAGATCCCCAGGTGGTCAAAATTAATCCGGAGCCCTCCACTACGGCGCGCCTCATCGCCTGCGTTGCGTCGGCGCGTTAAACCCTACAATCAATCAATCAATAGATCGATTTCGTCAGTATATGTCGTTACTTCGAAAGCGGGTTACTTGCGGTGGTCTTCGTGTATATACGTATGTAAAATTCGGGGGTAAACTGTGGACTCGAGCAGCGCAGGACAGGAGTGGTTGGAGGTCAATGGGAGAGGCCTTCGTCCTGCAGTGGACCTGAGTAGGCAGATGATGATGATGATGATGATGATGACGACGACGACGACGATGACGACGATTATAATAATGATGACGACGATGATGATGAAATCAGTACTAAATAAGGGGTTTAAAACTGATATGATGCCTGCGTGCATCGTGCGTGCATGCGTGCGTGCGAGCACCAAACCGCTGGTGGTTCGTTGCTCGGTTCGGTGCTCGGCCAGGGTTGTTCAATGCTTCACCTGCAATCCCGTAAAGATCGCAAGTGTGCAAGCCGAAGTTAGGTGCTCCCAACACTCAGAGCAGTCTGGAATTTTTCAAACACGAAGTTTATATCCATAAGGGCGCATGGATTTTATTTTTTGGCTAACAGCTCAAGAAAGTGGTCCGGTGAGACATTTGCAACACTTTCAACAACATGTGGCTTGAGCCTCACATGTAAACGACGAAAAAGCCTTGCCGAGACGAAGCTCCAAGAGCTCCCTGTCTCTCTGATCTTACAAGGAGGCCTAATTCGAAAACCTGTTGGTCATAGTGCTCCAGTTCTGAGATTAATATGTTACACGCACTGTTAGTATGTATGCATGTATGTATGTATGTATGTATGTATGTATGTATGTATGTATGTATGTATGTATGTATGTATGTATGTATGTATGTATGTATGTATGTATGTATGTATGTATGTATGTATGTATGTATGTATGTATGTATGTATGTATGTATGTATGTATGTATGTATGTATGTATGTATGTATGTATGTATGTATGTATGTACAATGTGTCCATGAGTATTTATAAGGAAGGGCGTCAGACAAACGAGACACAATCTCTCCAATGTTATTCACAGCATGTTTACAAAAGGTATTTAGAACAGTGGATTGAAAACGGGTGGGCGTTAGGGTTAATGGAAGTACGTCTGTAACCTCAGATTTGCTGATGACGTTGTCTTGCTAAGTAACTCGGGGGACGAATTGCAAAGCATGATCGCCGCACTGGACAAGCAGAGTAGAATCGCGGGCCTAAAAATTAATATGCAGAAAACGAAATTAATGCTCAATAGCCTCTGTAGAGCACAGCAGTTTGAGATAGGTGGCGAGGCAGTGGAATCGGTAAGTGAATATATCTACTTAGGCCAAGTTGTGACCCCGGATCCGAACCATAAGGCAGAGATTATGAGGAGGATAAGAATGGGGTGGAGTGCATTCGTCAGGCATTCTCAGATAATGAATGACAGCCTACCATTGTCCCTGAAGAGGAAAGTGTATAACAGCTGCATCTTACCGGTGCTCACCTAGAGGGAAGAAACTTGGAGGGCTCACTAAAAGGGTTCAACAAAAATGAGGACGATTCAGCGAGCAGTGGAGCGGAAGATGGCAGGTGTAACGTTGAGGGACAAGAAGAGAGCGAAGTGTGTCAGGGAACAAACGCGGGTTAAGGACATATTAGTAGAAATTTAGAAGAAGAAATGGGTGTTGGCAGGGCATGTAATGCGAAGGCAAAATGGGAAGGCAAGCGTAGCAGGGGGCGGCAAAAAGTTAGGTGGGCAGATGAGCTCAAGAAGTTTGCGGGGGTAAATTGGTCGCAGTTAGCACAGGACCGAAATAATTGGAGATCTATAAGAGAAGCCTTTGTCTGCAAGGAGCGTAGACAGGCTGCTGCTGCTGATGATGATGATGACGATGTATGTATGTGCGTATGTGTGCGTGTATGTGCATATGTTTGTATGTACGCATCCATGCGCTTGGCCTTATGTATGTTTGTACATACCTGGCGTTTCCCCCTTACATCTAGCTCGCGTTATAACATAAACATTGCTGTTTGACCGCTGCTATTAAAATGAATACGTTAATGTTTACGTACAAAAACAGGTTCACGATACTTGCCTATGCGTGGCTTACCTTGAACGTTATCATCCACGCTATGCGAATACTCGTACACTGTGGAGTCTATTAAATCACACTGTGGACAGCACGCACAGTTCCGAAAGGTTGGTGTGGTAATGGTATCGCGTTCATATGATGTGCTCTATTGACCCCGCCTCTAATGGCATGCAACAACTTGGCCTTTTCGTCTGTGGCGTGGTTGCGGCAGTGACTGGTTATTATGCGTCTCCATAGCCGGCGTACCACGTGCGCATCGTAAGACACCCTGATCTTTGCTTGGGAATAACGTAAGAAATACGAAGAAAGTCACGTACGAAACTGGAACCTGTGAGCGTATTTCCACCATTGAATACGAATTAAAATCCCCATGAAATTTTCAACTGTGGTCACGTGCAGATGAGCGCATTCCCCCTACGCCCGGTCGTCGGACTTGGTGACCGGGCAATTGAGGCTATCGTCGTGTCGTTTTTACCGTTATCATTTCATCGTCGAATTACAGAACTCGCTGGCAGTGCCTTTTTGTACGTGTTGAACAATAGGCTATCCAGACGGGGTTTCAATGATTTTTCAAGCGCCAAATTCTGTACGCGTGCCGATAGTGACTGTTAATTCCGTTGCTCTAAATAGACGACGATGTAAGTTGGAAAAACATGATTCACTTGGTCAAATTACCTTTTTTTGTATGTAAGTGTCCGCGCACAAACTCAAGACCACAGAGGGAGTTTAAAACTAAGAATCAGTGCGTGACCTGTTTGACGCATGCCCTATATATACAACCTGCCTTATATTATGCACCTTTTTGACGCACAGGCCACATTTAAGTTCATTTATTTCCAATAATAAGGTATAGTTGAACACCATCAGGGATCGACAATCAGTTACCTGAATGCGGCCTAGGTTGTCTGGGACTGTGTAGTTGAAGCGCATTAATTGGGTTGAGGCGCCTTATCATCGGATGGGATAAATGATACGGCCACGAACAGAGCTTCTCCGGTCTGTGTCATGGTAATAATATTGATTTGCTGTAGCAGTAAAACTCACTTGGCGGCAGAAAGCCACCAAGTGAGGCGGCAGAAAGAGGCGGCAGAAAGCGGCAGAAAGTGGCTTGCCTTACGCCGCGTGTCACTTCACCATGTTATTGATCTATTTATTACTTTACGGTACTATTACGGTACCCACAGTGCCATGGGCATAACAGGGGGGGGGGGAGAAAGTAATATACAATAAATGCACAGTCATAAGCTGAAACAACATACACAGCATGAGAACACAATTTTAATGTTTCAACAAAAATGTTATGACAAGGGGGAAAATGCATCGTTATACATAACCGTGGCAGTATCACGAGGTAACCAATTCCAGTTCGATATGGTCCTGGGTAAAAAATACTTCCTTAACACATCTGTATTGCATTTCATTTCTCTCACCTTATTCACATGATCCAGACATAAAGAGACATAATAAGGCCTAAATATGTATTTTTCTTGCTCAATTCCAGTCCTGCAGTAAAATATATTATGAAATAACTTCAACCTAAGAGCCCTTCTATGGTCTATTAATGGTTCCCATCCAACATTGTTTTTTTTTTATTCACGTGATACACTGAAATTCCTAGTGTAATTTCGGAACACAAAACGGGCCACTAAGTCTTGCACTCTCTCTCATGGCAATCTTTAGCCAAGGGTCCCATACAGTGCAAGCATAATCAAGGGGCTGCCCGTAACATGCCGCGCAACGAAAGGCTTCGAGTTGTGGCGCTTTAGACAGTATGGTGGTGCGTCATGTGTAGGACACGACTTCTTCGAAAGGGCGTTGTTTGTTTGAAATACATCCGTGGCGAATCATCTTCACGTTTCTACGTGTGACACGGAACTTGGATATGTGCGGTGACACCTCCCGTTTAGCATTCTGAAAAATGTTGCTGGGGCAAAGTGTTGCTGACTAACCCTCGCCAGGCTCAGCTTAGCACTCGGCACGCGCTCTCTCTATGATGTCCCACCCTTTTCTCCAGATTTCAAATCTGTGTTCTTCGTTTGTGTTTTATTTTTAGTCCGGAGCTACGTGCTGCTGTTACATAGTTGTTTATTCTCAGCGTGTGTTCAACAGGCAGACGCACTATGTATAGAATTTACACATAGGTAGTTGTGATGACTCAGCGTTTCTCTTGGAAGGAACTATGTCTTTCCCTTACAGGATGTTTTGTGCCATTGCATTTATTCCTCTTTCGCTTGCTGCGTGCACATTATACGCACGATCTTTCCTTGAATCCAGTGATAGGTGAAACTAAAGCGTCATGCCGACACATACGCGAATGTGTACCCATATAATTTTAAAAATTTGTTATTATGTAATGTAAAAAGCCTTGTCTGTGTTCAAAGTAATGAATGCCAAAGTTGCTGCTCAATCGATGCACTTGATGTAGTAGTTATACCAACGGTAAAATTTCCAACAACATTATAAAGGAAAGAACAGACTGGGAAGAAACCGCTTCTGTAGCTGTGGCGGAGAAAACGTTATCAGTAACGGGGCTGCTGGGTAGGTTGATAAATCGGTGCTTTAAAATTACCTGCGAAACCGGCCAGCATAGTAATCATGACCATCACAAGATCAACAATAGTGTGGCACTTGTCATAGCCGCGGCAAAGCGAACTTAACTAATTCGATAAATTTGTATATTTTTGCATTGGGAATTAAAAAATTAAATTAAATTAAATTAAATTAAATTAAATTAAATTAAATTAAATTAAATTAAATTAAATTAAATTAAATTAAATTAAATTAAATTAAATTAAATTAAATTAAATTAAATTAAATTAAATTAAATTAAATTAAACCCATTCTATATGATTCTCTGCGATGTTGGGACCACAAACAAAAAGCCTTCTTTTGTCTTCATTGCATGCATGCATGCATGTTCGGGTTTCATAAACAGACGGTGTGTGGTGATTTCGTGTTCGCCGGTGAGCTGGCAGCTTGCCATTCACCCAGCAATAGCACGCAAAAGAAACGTCTGATCATTGAGAAAACAGGTTCATACTCGCATTTGGTCGTCGGAAACACTTGCTGGCCAAGAGCAAAACTGAAAATAACCTTCTGTGCTTAGCCTTGAGAGGCAGCTCAGCTTCTCCTTATTCACATGCGGCGGCGATTTTTCGAACACGCACCCGGCACGGTTTATGGCCGCGTCGTTATGTCGTCTTGGAGGCTTCCAACAGGTACTTTCCCCTCCGAATACAGGTACAAAAAGGACGAGCATGCGCAGTCGGCTACTGGGCGCTCTGGTTCTCATCTCTCTAGCGAGCACCGCGGCGGCCCTCCGAGGTAATTCTGCTATACATGTTCGAGCTAAGAGGCAAGGTAAGTGCGCACTCTAGATTAAAAGTTTCTAAGCTTAAGAAAAACGGCGTTAAGTATGCCTGACTACCTCAAAGACGCGCAAACGGGGGCTCAAGGAAACGGAAACGAATTAACGCAGAGCACCGGGACTTCCCAGCGCTAGATTTTTTAATCGAAGATCGCCAGCTAATATTGCAAGCTCCCCAACCCACCTAGGGGTAGGAAATCTGGTATGCAATTCGCTTCACCTTGGTCATTCGACGTCATCATAGCAGACAATTGTAAATTCAGCTAGCGAAGTACCTGGAATATCAAAAAGAGCTCAAAGGTGTTTTCTCCATTTTTTTCAGGAAGACCGAGCGGGCAATAGAAAAAGAAATTGATCTTCATTTGGTATGGCGGTCCCTGGTCCAAATTTTCCGGTCTTTGCCAACGTGGGTTGGTCATCGAGCTAAAAATTTCCCTTCGCATTTAAAATTCAGTACCTTCTTGAGGCAATCACCTTGAAGCCTTCTTTGTAATCTGACACAAAATGAGCACGGGCCCTTAGAAACTTTTAGTCAGGCAATTTTCGTTCGCGCAGTTCACGTCAGTGTGTGGTTAAACAACCACCTCTGGCAAGATACCTCCAGCAACGCCTTTATTTGTGTCAAATTGCCTGCTCACTCACGCCAAAAACAGCCCAGAACGCTTTGTTCTTGCGTAAATGAAGTACTCGGACAGTGCTCATAAGGACAAAGATGAATGGAACATGTGGTATTCCCCATTTCTTTTTTCAGGTCTTCTGGGGTCGTTCCTGAAGCCCGTGCTGAATGGTGGCAGGCCGGATCCTCCTCCACAGCAGTCACCTCTCCAGGGCCGGGAGCACCCGCACGGGGCACCCATCCAGGACACAAATGTGGTGAATCAGTTTTTGGAAAACCTCCAGCGCTCCAATCACAACTTCAACGTCCCGCGGAGACGCTCTTCCTTCTTCGGACCCGCCATCAACGCTCTAAGACAGTTCCAAATATGCACGACCCCGACGTCGGGTCCCGGGAAGTGTCGCTACGTCAGGGAGTGCGTTCTGCCCGCGTTCCTGGAGAACTTCGACGTCTTCCTCAGTTACTCTTGCGTGGTCAGCAATCGGCACCTGGGCGTGTGTTGTCCGGATGAGTTCTTCGGCAACGTGTTAAAACCGCGGAAGCCCCTGTTTCCAATCCTCAGCGGACTCCTCAACATTGGCAAAAGGCCAGATCCTAGGCCGCCCAGTGGCAGCGATTATGATGACCAAGGGCCCAACCGGCCCGACACCAACGGACAAGGGTTTCCCGACTACCCCGATGAGGAGGTTCAAGGCCACGGAGGTCCCCCTCCCGGCCCGAATCAACCTACTCAGCCTCAGCCGCCACCGGTGCAACCGCAGCCTCCACCAGTGCCACAACCTCCACCGGTGCAGCCGCAGCCTCCACCAGTGCAACCACAACCACCTGTACAAAACCCGCCACCGGTGCAGCCCCCACCCGTACAAAAACCGCCACCGGTGCAACCTCCACCAGTACAGCCACCACCAGTGCAGCCTCCGCCTTCCAAACCGCCGACCGTGAACGCTCCCTTCCAGTTTCCTGATGACGACGAGGAAGAGTCGGCCGTTCACGAGGCTTCATCGCCGCCACCCCGGCCTGTGCCCCAGGGGGGAGACGCAAGCGAGCGCCAGAAGCCGTTGCCCCCACCGCCGACGTCCCTGGCCCAACTGTTCACGTGTGAGTGAGCATCGTCGGCCCATCAGGCAGTGGTCATATGCTTACGCGGTGGAGGCTTCTGTCAATTGCTGCCTGAAGATCTCTTTGCGATGAATATACGTATTACAGTGAAAGCTCGTTAATTCGAACTCGAGGGGGATCATAAAATTGTTCGTATTAAGCGGAGTTCGAATAAGCGGGCGGGCGCTATAATGAATGGGAATCGCGCCTCACTGCGCGGGCAGAACACAAAGAAACCTCCTCTGGACTCGTTCTAAAGAATTAAGCGCTACTACACGTTTGTGGCAGGTGATTTCGTGAATAATGCTTCATAAATAATAATGGCATACGCTGGAGCACTGGCGCCGGTGGCGCGGCGCTCTCTATAGGTGCGAAATAAGCTGTTTCAGGAGCGTAGCGCGCGCGCCACGCTGTTGTTTTTCTCTTTCGTTGTTTTGCATCTCTAGTAAGTTTGGTTTGGTTTGGATTTGCAACACATTGTGTTGACCTTGGCCGACTTCTTCTGCCAGGAGCGATGAAAACTAGGGGATCATAGTTCGAATTAACCGTTCTGGATACCACCGCGTTATAATTATCGGGAGTTTTCCTCCATTGAAATATACATGGCTTTGCAGGGACCGGGGCGTGAGTTCGAATTAACCGTAAATTTGAATTAACTTAGTTCGAATGAACGAGCTTTTGCTGTAGTCGGAAAGCTGTGCTCGTTCTGTTAGAACCCAGTACAATGACGACGAAAAAGTATATGCAGTGGATCCAAAAAAAGCGTCTGGTGCGGGATAGGTTCACACCTGGTAGCACGGACTCTTTCTGTTATTTTTTTACCATATTTGCTGCTTACACGGACGCTTCCTTTAAATCTGGAACTTCCATCACGTGGGATATTACTTCACTTCGCACCTTCCAATCAGGCTGTACGATACTTATCAGGACATACTGGTGCATTTGACTCCGGGGGCTTTTTTGAGATGGCTGTTTTGAATGGATTCCAGCCAGCCATCGAGCACTCACACGCTAGTCATGAAGCGAAACCAACAGCTGTGCATCTTATTAACATCATTAACACGCTAGTCACGAAACAAAACTAACAGCTGCGCCAAACGGTTGTGACATCGCGGGGCCTCGGGTCAGCTGGATCACAAGCGACCGCCGTGCAAATTGACGTCTCCTGTCCATTGCCGTGGCCTCTCTTCCCCTCAACGAAAGGCCGTTAGCGTATTGCTGTAGGTCTTGATAAGTGTCGGAGGTTGCACGGGGCTTGTAAGGACGAAAATGGGATGTGAAAAACGTGCTATCGAAAATAAAGTGTTGATCTAAAATCGACATCTGCTTGCTTGGGAGTTGGCGGTGAAAGAATTGCGCCTGTAGTGATCGAACGTAGAGATGTCGGGAACAACGCTTAGCGTTGCAACGACAAGGACGGTGAAGATACAGGACGGGCGCTTGTTGTGACTGCGCTAAGCCTTGTTTCCGTAACCAAGAACTAAGAACCGTAATCAATTAACTCGGTAATAACACTTTTTTATCGAAGTAGAGAAGTCGCTCCTGACTGTATTGTTATTTTACTCTCTCTCTCTCTCTCTCTCTCTCTCTCTCTCTCTCTCTCTCTCTCTCTCTCTCTCTCTCTCTCTCTCTCTCTCTCTCTCTCTCTCTCTCTCTCTCTCTCTCTCTCTCTCTCTCTCTGTGCAGCATGCGGCCTAAACTTCAAGACAAGAATAGTCGGCGGGACAATCGCCAAGCCAGACGACTGGACATGGATGGTAACTATACTTATTCCCAAGTTCGCCTCAATGCTCGTCAAAATTAAACGCTACAGAATGTTCTTAATCAATTTGAGTGCTAAGATTGGCTTGTCGAACAGTCCTCTAAGGTGCCGTAAACGCGCATTTTTAAACACCTAGAGAACGGCGTCTGGCGCATCCTTTTTCGAAAATATAACAGAACAGATGAAATCTTTAAGAAATTCTGCGTCGATGTGTAGAACATTCAGCCTGATGCACGCTGGTTCGTGTTCCCTCTCCTCAGGCTGCTCTTCTCCGGAAAGCGGATGACGACCAATTTTGTGGTGGTGCCCTCATCAGCGACCGATACGTGCTCACAGCAGCGCACTGCACGCAAGGGTAAGCTTTACTGCTTCAGCAATCGGAAAGAACCACGAAGTGCAGTTAACAACGATCGAAACGCAAACGGCATAAAGATGAACATAATTAAAGCGAAGCTTTAGTCTCCTAACTGTTGCTATTGTACGCCAATACGCCCTGCAGGAAAGCAAACTTTCTGTAACGATGATGATGATTAATAACCGTGGATGAAGTGAAAGAAAAAAAAAAAACGCTTCCCTTGGCCGGAATCGAACCTGCAGGGTCTCTCGCGTTATGAAGCCGGCGTCTATCCACTTGCTCCACTTCGACATGGTCGAAGCGGTTTGAGAGCCTCAGACGACAACCGAAGAATCCGTCACGAGAAAAATGGCGTAGCTTTGCGTGCCGTAAGTCTGTTAGCCACAAGACGTTATGTTTAACTTCCCGTTTTGAGGTTTGGGACGTTAGGCCTAACGTCACATCTTAAGGTCTAACACTTCAAACTGGCACCCACTTGAAAAATTCCTCACTGAACGCCAAGCAGCAGGTACCGATTCGCGCCGTACGCTCCAAACCCAACCGTTATTGGCCTACGGAGTGCTCACCCGAGAGTTGCTGTGGGTATTCTAGAAAAGTGGTTCGTACCTCTGCAGAGTAGCATGCACATACTCGCAGAGTGGGACTGGCCAACCAAAGAGTTCATCACGAGCAACCTTCTCGTTCAGCTCTTCGTTGTCGTTAGACGGAGGGGTGCATGATTTTAATGACACCAATCATTTTAACAGTCGAGTGGGATGCCTGCGCTTCAACTACATGTATACTAGTCACGGAAAACTGAAATGCGAACGCAAAAAAAATCTCGCCATCTCCACGAAGTGAATGATGATTAGAGGGGTGAAGCTAAAATGCTTATAGGTAAAACCGTGAAACATCCGCCCGTATTCATATAAAGACTCGGCACGTCAAGCTTTCCACCGCTCCGTTGACAAGCCCGTCGACGACGTCGATGTTTATGGTGATTATGTAGGGCTTGTTTGGGATGATGAGAATCTCCATGGGTAAGTTGGCGAATTCGGTGTGTGACATTTTAGCCACCTGGGCCGTCGCCTTCTGCAGAACGTCTTGTGTCGTGTACCCCCGGTACGTGTCTTGAGCTCGCAGGCGACGAACGACAACCTCTTCTTCTTCCTCTTCTCCTTGTTGAGTAGCAACGAGCGCGTTGAATGTTTTGTCCTCTTCGGCCAATCTTTGGTTGGCCAATCATCCAGGGGGATCCTGCCACAATCATCATTAATGTGCCGTGCCGTATACAGCAGCAACGAGGGACGGGACAGATCCCGAGCAAGAGGAGCTTCGCCCCTAAAATATGAACCGGAACACACCACTAGGGCAATTTCTTTCCATGCAAGTCAAATTGTCGCATGGCTCCATACGGCAACAAGGTTTGGTAACGTAACTTCCCTGCTCTACGGCAACCGCTCGTCATTATGTGATCTCCACGAACCATGCATATTCTTTGATTTTGCGTGTTCTGGTTAACATTTTCGTGTTCGCTTTACATTTGTCCGTGACTGTACCAGAACCGCGCTATTGTCTGGTTCTTGCCCAAGTCTTTAATTTCGGGGCCATGGTAATGCTTTTTTCGCGGTGATATTTCATTTTACTATAAGACATACGTGGCATATACGTGACATTTACGTAACATATACGTGACATACTAACTATTAGACACGCCTTTGTCTGAGACTAAGTGTTCCAAACAAATAGTTCTACCTATACGTAATTGTTAAACCAACTGCGCCTAGAAAATTCTACGGCTGCAAGTAAAAGTAGACGAAATAAATCAAATCGTTTGCATTATTCACGAGGAAAAAATCGTTATTACAGCGTCGGGATGACGGGTAGATTACAGCGCAGCTCTCTGTAGCAATTGTTCGCGCCGTCACCGATGCTACTATAAATGATGCTCAAGACAAGCATGGGACCTGGAACAAGCAGAACACGCTTGTTCCAGAAGCCGGCCATCCAGTCCGTTGCGCTGTTTTCTAACCTGGATCTTTACGGACAAGCCCAGGCTGTTAAAAACGTCCCACCGGAGACGATGAGGATGACAATGGCACTGCGGCGCAGTAAAAGGGAGGCAGTAAAAGCGATGCCAAAAAGAATGCCACCGGCACATGTGTCGCTTCTACAGTTGCGTTTTGCAGGTAGCGGCACATTTCGGGAAAATAAAGGAGCATCGATGGCATTGGACCGGCACAGCGGCGCTGCAGTCCGATCGCCTCTCTTGTGCGCCGTTTACCTTTTGGGCTGCCGTGGAGTACATTCAAGGCTAGCAGCCACGGTGAAGCAGGTTCAACAGTTTTACGGCTCAGGAATGACGAGGAGGATGCAATATTTCTCCCCAATTTTTCTGCTTTTCGTTTCTCCAGGGCTTATCCGCCTAGGGGAATTTCAAGTGCCTGAGAGAAACGTTCCTACTTGTTTTTGGGAGGGTGACACTAGTCTTGCCTAGCCTTCAAAGATACTTTGCAAACATAATCTTTACCAGGAACACATAGGGGAGGGGTCCCATTGTTCACAGGAGCCTGATAATCCACAATGTGGTTTCAATGCTTGTTTCGTGATTTCCTTAAACGTATTCTGAGCTCGATGCTGTATGTTTGATTAGCCTGACGCATGTGCTCGGCGTCTTAGGCCTCGGCGTTTTTGCACACGGAGATGAAACCGTTGGGAGGTAAAGGTATAAAGCTTTGCTGTAAAAACGTTTTTCCACCAATACATTTGTGTTTAAAAGTGAAGCTTATTTTAAAGGAGCTTGGCATGTAGCGCTTTTTAGGGATGCATGGCCTTAAAGGGGCACTGACACAAAATTTTGAAGGCGAGATAACTTAGGAGATAGATTGGTGGGAACACATATACATCATCTGCAAAATATCAGCGGTGAATACAGCCTAGAACATATTTAAAATCAATTTTGAAGTGTGCGAAACGCAACCGAGCGGCCAGCAGAGGACCACGCGCAAGTGTAAATAAACAACATCCAAACACGTCACGAGTTTGTGTTTGCCGCTTCCGCACTGCCGGCTCGCCGCTCCAATCGGAGGGCAGGAGGGCGGAGCTTCTGCTCTCGAGAACGAACGACCCGATCGTTGGCGGCGGCGGCGCCGTGATTTCGTCAGCTCATCGGGCAGCTGGCCGCGACCAAAGTTCTACAGCGATTCCAGGCACTCTGTTTCTATTACTGTTTATTACCATTGGATGCGGAAACGCGCCGGAGGCACGAAAAGGCCACTGAGCAAGCCGCACGGTCGCTGTGCAGGCGGCGGCCACGGCCGCGAAGTGGCCCACGCCGGCGCAGGTAGCTCGAGTGATAGCTTGTTACCGCTGCACGATATTGTCCCCAAGTCCCGACCATGGTGGCTTACATGAGAAAGGAGTTAATGATGCCATGGCGGGTTGCATTAAAAATTGTCATCTGCACCGCTTACGAGAGCGGCACTCGAATATCCGCCGCAGTGCTAAGCCGAACACATCTGTAGGCGGACCTGTAGGCAGACCGGCCGGCTGCTCCCAGCGCGCGTCTTGCCACCCACCGTCTCGAGCGTCGCGCGTCGTTCGTTAGCCGCGGTAGCATTTGCACTCGCAGCGCCTGCGTCACATCCACGGTCGCTTTTTAATTAGGCGCCTCACGAGATCAGTACGGGGGGGCATTCGCAGAAACTGCCGTCGATGCGGATTCGACAGTGCTACGGCGGCTCTGCCGCTCTGCTCTGTAACTGTGATATCCCTCCCACGGTCACGTGGTCAGCTTTGTTCACACAAAATCCACAAAATCCATCGGTTCGCGGCACTCGCTGAAACCGAAACTGCGACTGGCCGCATTGAAAATGCCTCTAATTAAACAACCGTCGCACGCTGAAGCAAATGAGGTTTCTACAGGTTATAAGTAGGTCACTAGCTACTTATCGCAACAAAAAAAAAACAAGATGCAAAATTTTTGTGTCAGTGCCCCTTTAATGGAAGGATATGATAAAGGGCCCTAACGCTTTCCTACTGTGCTATGAGACTTCTTATGTAGCACCTGAAAAACTGTATTACCAGCAATGTACGTTAGTGTAGCAGTGAAGCTGACTTTAAAGAGGATCGGTGTATTTATTCGACAATTCCCTTTTGAGACCTTGTGCAAAATTTTTTTTGTACGCTGTGCTTGTTGTACATGGTACGACCACCGCTTTATTCATGGCATGGTTGTTGGTAGGGACTGAAAACAATGGCGGCGAATAGGCCAAGCCATGCCGTCATCATGGCGATATAGTGGGTGAGAAAGGTGTCGCAGATGCTTCTTTCGCGCGATTTGACAAGAAAGCAAGACGTAGAATTCAACCGCTACATATGGAGCATGCGCGCTCAGGAGATCGCCACACAAAAAAGGAAAAAAAAAAGAAACTGGCCGCGTATGTGCTTTCTTTCCTGCATAAGACGTCAAACGACAATAGCTTTTCTGTCGCCCGTGCCAGGAGGTCACTGCCCTCCTCCTCCTCCTCCTCCTCCTCCTCCTCCTCCTCCTCCCCGTCCTACTTTTCTTGCCTTTTATCTTTAGCCATACCTTCCTGATCCACTGCTCGCGCCTCTCTTTCCGCCCCTTCTCCTAAACCTTTCTCCCGTTATCTCCTCCATTCGCTTTTCCTACCTCCCCATTTCAACTGTCTCCGTTTCTGCCCCGGGTGTCGCGTAACCTAAAGGTGACCCATGGGTACGTCACCAGGGGCCACCGGAGGGTCACCTCCAGTTTGTAAGTCACGTGATCCACTCGTGCCCCATACGTGGCCCGGAGATTAACAGTGAACCAGTGCAGCGACCTACAAGCGGGCAGGCACACGCATTCGACAGACAGACAGACAGACAGACAGACAGACAGACAGACAGACAGCCAGCCAGACAGACAGACAGACAGACAGACAGACAGACAGACAGACAGAAATTTTCGCTTTGAAGCAGCCCAAGAAAGAACACCTGTTTCTTAAAGCTTTAGGTCAATTCAGCTTTTTCAGGTGGCATCTTTCAAGAGAGAACCAGCTGCTTCTTGCAATCACCCTTTGAGTAGTCGTCCCAAGATGTTATTTTAGAATGTGCAGTATGCCTGCTTCGAGGGAGAGAGAGAAAAAAAAAAAACGTCTGCACGCATGCATGTACGCCACGATGCTTTATTATCATTATCGCGACCCGCTCCTCATAAGAGACAGTGAGGGGTTGGGAAAACGACAGTTCTATCCGGAGGAAATCCTTGCCGTGTACAACTCGTGCTTGTGTGTTTAAGCGTTTCGGACTACCCCTGCCATCATATCCCGTGTTATTTCCAAATGGTTCGAGACAGGAATTAGGCAAATCTGAATGTTCATTTTTCGCCTTTGGTACACATCGCCTGCAGGCTCCGTCCGCAGAACATCACGGTGCGGCTGGGCGAGTACGACTTCAAGACAAACACGACGAGCCGGTTTCCGCGTGACTTCAACGTGTCGCGCATCCGGCAGCACCCGGACTTCAAGAAGGACACCTACCAGAACGACATTTCGCTGCTGCGCATGAGCCGTCGCGTGCGCTTCACCGAGAACATCAGGCCCATCTGCCTGCCCAAGAGCCCCGCGGAGAACTTCGTCGGCAAGAACGCCACGGTCGTCGGCTGGGGCACGCTTTCCTTCGGTGAGCGACACGTACTCTGCACCTAGTTTCGTGCCTACGTAAGCACTGCTGGCCAGCATGCTCCCTTACATCTTTTATGGCGTTGGATATCTCACTATGGCGTACTGTACCCATCCTGACACCCCCCCCCCCCCCCCCCCCCCAATCGCATACTCTCCCGAAGCAATCACGAAAAAATAAAATAAGTAAAGTTAAATAAAAAAATAGGTCAACGCCCATTCAGAAACGTATGTATGGCGCTGCCATTATAAATGCCAAAATGAAGTCATTAATAGAAGATCACTTTGAAGATGTCTTGCGGGACAACATTCAGAGACATTCATAATCATGTCTCTATATTAAGGGGATTTTATAGAAGAGAAGACATTTAACGTGTAACGCTCACTTCGACTTCCAAGTCCTTCTTTCATGATGCCTATAGATAGAATGTAGGCACAGCCGTGCGTGTACACAAGTGCCATTTCCTTGCGTACGTTTTAATCAAAGCGCCTTCAAGGATGCTTGAGGACAACGCCATTTGCTGGAAGCCTGTCAGGCATTGCGACATAAACCCTAGAACTCGCTCGTACAAAGAAAAGGCAATCGTTCGAAGGGTAGCACAAAAGCCACGCGTCTGCGTCGGATGCATGAAAAGGAGAGGCAACGTACGTCTTTGTATGGTCCCTGAACCATGACTTCCAGTCAACTTGTTGTCTTTCGAAGACCGCTAGGTTCGGTCTCTCCCCCCTACCCCTCCTCGCCGTTTGTTGACTCGTAGCACGTTCTTGTTTGCCTTGAGTAACGCTTTCCTCGCGTCCGACACACCGGAATCCGAGGGATCGGCGTCGCGGTAGATTTGCAGCGCATCTTTGGCATGCCGGTCTTTTCTGTGCGCGATTTTTTTTTAACCTCTGAGCCCCAAACGGTGAAGGTTTCTGCGCGAAAGCACAACGTTAGGTGAGCGAGGCCGCGACTGCATACACGTCAGTTCTGGGCGCGGCGTGACTTGCCGCAGGATTTATAGAAGCGCGGTCTTCCGGGTCCTTCTGTCCCTGCTTTCCAACCGAGGGCTTGACCTCTCCAGACAGGGAAAGCATACCGCCGATAACATGGCGTTTGAGTAAGCGAAGAACTGCAGGGGCTGCCTTCCTCACGGCTTACATATCTTGAGCTTAATTGATTGATTTGATGGATTGATTGTAGGGTTCAACGCGCCAACACAACGCAGGTGATGAGGCGAGCCGTAGTGGAGGGCTCCGGATTAATTTCGACCACCTGGGGATCTTTAACGTGCGCAAAAATCTCGTACATGTGGGAGTATATTGAGCTCAAACAATCGCAGATACCAACATAGCTTCTTGGCACGTTACAGCCTTCTTCAAGGCTGAAAAGCACATAAGCCATTGAAGGCACTGTCAAAGGTGAGATTGCGAAATCCAGGAAAGCTGTTGCGGAATGAAATTCACACGGAAAAGACTACAAGCTTTCGGTAACAGGGCACACTCTGTAGAAAAACTTACGGTAACTATCTAGCCTAGTTGCCTTACGGCAAAGGCTGTGCGCAAGGCCGTAAACATGAGAGGAAAAGCCATTGTTCAATTCTGGCAAATCGGATGGTACCAAGTTGATCCCTTTTCATAAAAAGTAGAAATCGTGTGTGTGCCTTCCTATGCCTCGGTGGAGTGCAATGAGTTTGCTCATCACATACAGGCCCACGAAATAACCGACGGGGTCATGCAGAGTGCGGTAGGGTTTTACTTACTCACCTTATACCAAGAGATCATTCAACATTATGAGGAAAAATACTTCCCGACGCTCCTAATAGAAATAGAATAGTAGATCATCAAAAAGAAAGAACGAGAGGAAGGAAGAAAGTGTTTCCGAAGAAGGTACGCGTGCACGATTTTTCAAGGTTTAGTTCAAATAACTTCCCGGTTGATGTCTTTATTCAAGCTTCGCGCATTATAGTACGGCCTCACATATACTGCGCCGTTACACGTCGAGCGCGTGCAGCCGCAGTCATCAAAGTGCACTTGGAGTTCTGTCCTCCCAGTGTCCCTCGCGATTTTTGAATAGAGGAGCTGTTCTAGTGCTGGCTTGACGACAGTCTGTCCTGGATTGTGTCACGCTTCCTCCTGAGCAGGTTTCTCCGCCGCGCAAAAACCGGTTCCCGGTATTAAAAAATTAACAAAATAAAAAAAATAAAGGTCCCAAGACTTTCGTATTTTGATGCAAAACGGCTTACATTTTTTTTTAAGATGTCTTCTCAGCACTGCATTTTCGTTTAGAGGTGATGCCGACTTTAAAGAGATCGGGGCAAGCTTGGTTCTTGCAAGTTGACTTTCTCGCATTGCCTGTTGAGCAGTGGAGCATAGCCATCTACGGAGGGAGTATGATTAACGAAAATGGCTCTAACTCTTGCGTTATCGAAAGTATCTCTGAACAGGTTAAATGAAAATTAGCCGTTAAGACGACTCTATCTCACTGCGGAGTTTCATTTACTTTTCATAATTAGTTCACAGAGAAGTTGTAAACGTTAAAGAATTACTGTCTGCTGTCAATGCATGGGCATCTATGGAGGGAGCAAGGTTACAGTAAACGGCTGTAATTGTTACATTATGTGAAAATTAGCCGCTAAGAAGACTCTAACATTGCGCAAAAGAAGAAAGCTGAGGCTAAACGGAATCTTTGTAAAGAGAACCCACAGCTCCGCCGTTTCGGTAGATTTAGCACTGGGTGGAACTGGGTTAAAAATTGTTTTTTTTGTACAAAAGCTTCGTCACTTTGAGTGTCCTTGGGAAAGCTCTGTCATTTTGCGAGTTATTCTTTTTTAGGGGAGGGGGGGGGGGGGTGTTAGTTGCTTTCTAACTAAGGATAAAGAAAAGCCATTTTCAATCTGTAAAGGGCTCACAGAGCTTATTTCAGGTACTTGCAAAACTGACGAAAACGTACGAATTGCAGGACGTGTTCCAAATTGTCATTATTGTTTATCATTTACTTTGGTAGTCAAACACGGAATTTTCGATCGTTAAAGCTCGGTTGTAAGTCTACGGACATTGCATAATCATGTTGAACGATTATTGATCTTCTAAGCGTGTGGTAGGTCGTTGCACCAGATGCACCTGAACAGTCCTGCCATGGGCTGTTCAGTCCTGCCATGGGCTGTTCCTGCCATTACACGTTCAGGTTTTCGTGCCAAGTTTTGTCTTAATAAATATCGTACGTGTCCTTCTCATTATGTCCTCGCATTACGTTTGAGGAGACTTGAATAGTAAGTTAGACGGGATTATATGTTTAGTTTATCCAACCGTGAGTCTCTGCCGTTACCCGCCCACGCAGCGCATTGGCTATACACGCATGCGCTTTGGCAAAACGGATGTGCATTGATGCGTGGCATGCTCTCATCACAATTCCGGATCGCTGATCAGGATGTATTCAATTAGGCGTTGTATGGAATGCATGAAAATGGCGGGATTGGGGTCCTGCGGAGCAACTAAGATAACAAAAATGGAGGATGTCCAAAATGCCACTCCGGCAGGGTTTGACACCTTAGGACTTAGTGAAAAGTTAAAGGAAAAAGAAAACCCGTACGAGGAAGTGGTGCGGCTTGCATTTAGCTTGAAGCCTATTGCAATTGCCTACAGTTTATATCTCGTAATCGTATATTGAAGGGTTGTATACGATCGCACGTCCGGGCAGAGAGGCGGGTTTAGGGGATTAGAACTTGCAGGCTTTTCAGCCATGCAATTTCTAAAACTATGATCTGCGCACTCATGGTGGTGACTCCATACTTCTTACTTGGCATTCAACGTCCCTTATTAAGGTATGAACTCCAAACAGAGTACGATTGCGGGTTAAATTATGAATTTGTTAGCCCATTCATCAGGCTTTAGCCTCCTGCATAGCTGGGTGCATGTTATCGAGTTGACACCACGTTAAGTTGAGCCTTCACTCCTGGGTGGGGTTAGTTTGGTTGGTACGTACCCTGTGGTAATATAATTAAACGAACTTATCTCCACATCTACAGCTTCGGAATTTTTCGCCACGTCTTTGCTTGCAGTCGCAGTAAGAGGTACTTTGAGATTATCGCAAGGTTTCAGACATCGTTTCAGCCAATTTGAGAACTTGAGATTTCAGACTTTTCTTTACGGCGAACAGCTGTGAATAGTTTATTGGAAGTGGCCACAAATACTGCCGGCTCGAAGCGCAAGCGAGACTGTTTTTCCGGGTCGTAGTTCCGACTGCGCGGTGGATGATCGCATTCAGCCGCGAGGGTGAGGAACGCTGCCTCAAGGTCACCGAAAGTCTGTCACCACGTGCGTTTGAGGGAGGAGGGCTCGGTTCAAGCCGGTTGCTTTGGAGCATGTTGGGTGGAAGAGCCTCATAGTGTAATGCGTATCCCCCGATGTAGTTGTCATCCGCAGGGTGCGGGTGTCCCTCGATGCGCGACGCATATTTATTTATGTTTTTTTTTTCCGGGCCCGGGAATGTGTGTGTGGCCTTGCTGCGAGTTCAGAGTGTGCATGTTCATGATGTGCAAAGGTTTTGAGGGCTTCAAGGTTTCACACGATGGACTTCCCTCTCGTGGTCTACCAGTTCACTGGCGGCCTTTGAGCGTGTACAAAGGTTTACATTAATTGTGCCTGGTTTTTGGTAACATTTTACCTACCATAGCACTGTGTGGTGCCTCTGTCCTTGCACGCAGGCGGTCCCTCGAGCTCCATCCTCCGCCAGGTGTCGCTGCCCGTGTGGGACAACAAGGAGTGCAAGTCCAAGTTCACCCAGGCCATTCCCAAGATATTCCTATGCGCAGGTACAAGACAAGGTGGACAAGATGCCTGCCAGGTATACGCACCTTGCTAGCCCATACGCAGCATGTTGTTGCCACGTGTAGCTTCCCCCGCGTCATGGGCCACATGTTTGGTCTCGCCGCACAGAAAACAAGCAGAAAGAGTATTTGCGGGAGCAGCAAGGAAGACATCCCCTCCTTGCTATTACAGTTATGATGAATAGGTTGATGAACAACTTGGACTAAAAAGTTGCACTGCGGCCAGCGGTATCGACGAATGGTAAAAATTACGGGTGAACTCATTTAAGCATGTCTCGCATTAGCCGTTCCTCTCTTTGCATTGCTGCCAATATCACTGGCTTGCGTGGCGGTCACTTGTTATTTAATTTCCTTCATTATCCTATTGCATCGAAATGAACTCACAAAGTGGCAAGAAACGCGCGGTGCTGGTTCGTTCTAAGGGGACTTTTATTAAGAGCGAAGCCCCACAGGGGCTCGGGCTGTCGGCATCTCCTGTCGTCGTCGTCGTTTCGTGTAGTCACGGTACTAAAACACCGGAGCACTCGTTGTCCAACGCCTCGCGCTAGAACGTAATGTGTACTAAAAGAACACACGGGTACACTTGTTTTCTAAGACCTCTCGCTAGAACGTTTCATCTCCGTGGGCAAAAACGCGAACTAAAAGAACATACGGGGAGACTCGTTTTCCAACGCCTCACGTTAGAACGCTTCGTGCTTTCAGGACACGGGACTTTTACAGCCAAGCCGTATACCTCTACCCCCCACAGTTTCATCTACGTGGACAAAAACGCCAAGGCGCAAATAATGCACCCCTCCAATTATAAATAAGCAGATAGAAGTCGTCACCGTTTTTGCAGTTACGCAAAGTACACCATGAAATTCGAACTTCGTGTCACGTTTCAGCATGAATGAAAGCTCGATTTATTCAGAGAAAAGGTTTTGAAGGCGCTCCTCTATCATTTCTGCACACTGTCGGTACATACGCAACTTAATAGGAGTGCAGCTTATCGGATCTTCGGATGTACAAGCTTAATAAGGTGCATTTCTTTGATGAGAGTCTGAAAAAATAACAAGAAACAAGGGATCACAGTAATGGGATTAATTTTGGCTAGCATTTGGCTTTTCCCTTTTGACGTCTAGGACAAGAAGATATTTTTGTTTTATCTCAGCGTTGAGAAAGTCAAATTTAACGTCCAAAAAATGCTACAATTGCTACAAAATGCGTTTTTATGTACTTTAATGTGAATGAATTCTTGAATAATCGTATTTTTGAGTTTCTAGCTGATTCGGGTTAATGACACACGTGTCTTTCGATGCTTTCAGGGAGACTCCGGTGGTCCTCTCATGGTCGAAGCAGATAACACCCAGTGGACCTTGATAGGGGTCGTGTCATGGGGCATCAAGTGCGCCGAGAAGGGGCTTCCGGGTGTCTACACCAGAATCACAGAGTTCCTTGGATGGATCTACGAGAACGCTGCGTGACGGACTCATCGCGGGACGGCGCGGGAAGCCGACCGATGTTTCCGAAAAACGCACACCCATGAGGGAATGATATGCGACATCGAAGATATCAACCTAAACGCACAAATTTCAAATGTCTTGTTTACTAAGACCAAATAGCTACGTCAGTTGAGTACATTTATTGCAACAACGCAACCTTTCATAATTAGAAACGACTCGTGTCTTTATCGTTGGCTTTCAAAAAGCTTTATTGTTCAGTCCGCGATTTAAAGGCCGATGGGCTCCCTGCCCCCTCACAAGCTAGATACCCAAATTTGTGCGTTTAGGTTCACATGAGTCGGCATTTCATCGGTTGCCGACCACACATATGTGCGCAGTCATCCCCATAATTCTCATCTGCAACCCAGCAGACATACAAAAGTGATAAATGATGCGCCGGTTGGTGCTTAGTGATATACAGAATAAAATAAACGAAATGTGTAACGTAACGGGTTTCTGTGAAATGTCTTTTCCTGAAATAAAGGGATAATTCGAGCTGTGATGTGCAGTATACGTGCACCTGGTTTACGTGCTCTCGCGCTCAGTCTGATTCGCAATGCGTGAGCGCCTGTCCGATTGCGCTGCAGTGTTGTACGGCGGCACCTATCATCTTCGCGTGTCCAAAAGCCAATATTTTTACAACGGAAGCACATGGAATTGGGCTTCTCTTGTAACAAGCGCAACGCGCGAAACGCAACAGTTCATTATATTTGCAGACTCTTGGAGGGTGGTCGCAGCGTTGCAGTCAAGAAAACCAAATAAAAACACCGTCTTGAACCAGCTCATTGAAAACTAATAGTTGCCTATATATATTCAGGCGCTAAAAATAACAGTCTGCTGCGTTCCTGTACTCAGCGGCATTTTGGGCAACGAAATGGGTGACCAGAATGCCGCTGACGCCGGACCCCGCGGTAGAAAGATGTATCGGTCGTCTCTCACCGAGACGTGAGACCACCGATGCCGAGGACACTCCGGAAATGCTAGCAGCAAACAGGGGACACACAAACAAAGAACAAATACTACTTTAATAAAGCACAAATGAGTAGATCTTGAATTAAAAAAAAAATCTGTGGAAATTCAGAGAGAGAGAGAAAGAGATAGATAGATAGATAGATAGATAGATAGATAGATAGATAGATAGATAGATAGATAGATAGATAGATAGATAGATAGATAGATAGATAGATAGATAGATAGATAGAGAGAGAGATAGATAGATAGATAGATAGATAGATAGATAGATAGATAGATAGATAGATAGATAGATAGATAGATAGATAGAGAGAGAGAGAGAGATAGATGGATGGATAGATAGATAGATAGATAGATAGATAGATAGATAGATAGATAGATAGAGAGAGAGAGAGAGAGAGAGAGAGAGAGAGAGGAGAGAGAGAGAGAGAGTGAGAGAGAGAGAGAGAGAGAGAGAGAGAGAGAGAGAGAGAGAGAGAGAGAGAGAGAGAGAGAGAGAGAGAGAGAGAGAGAGAGGTCTGCCGGAATGTTGCCGCCCACATGCTACTCTGCGGGGATGGGGAGGAGGGAATAAGGTCACAATAGGAAGCAAAGCAGGAGAGAAGAAAGAAAGAAGGAAATACAAGAAGTGCAAAAAAAGTGAAAAATAAAGAAAGTAGCGTGTGTGTTGGAGACCGTGACTGCGACACATGAAAAATCTATAGATCGTTGCACAGTGTCAGAAATTGTCTACTAATGCGTAGCATTCTTATGTCGAGAGTGTTAGTTTTTTACAGCCAATTTTTTTACTTTTTCAAAATTCTGCTCGACCAATTATTTTTATTTACACTATTATAACGATTACGGGTGTTACTTCCGCCAAATCTACATTTTTGTGAAAATGAAGGGCGTTACGCTGCTCGCCATTTTCTCTATTTTTTCGTCTATTTTTCTTACTTTTTGGTTTATCAAGATTCTGTCCGACCAACTATCTACATTTACGCTCTTACAACAGAAAGGTGTTACTTCCGCCAAATCTACATTTTTGTGTAAATGCAGGGCGCTACACCGCCGGCTAGCCATTCGCACTATTTTTTTTTCTATTTATCTTATTTTTTGGTTGTTCAAAATCTTGTACGACCAATTATCTTCAATTACGCTATTATCAGGATTAAAGGTGTTACTTTCGCCAAATCTGCCTGTTTGCCCCGGCTTTTACTCGGCAAAAAATGCTACGCATCAGATTGGCGCAGCTTGCACTGGTGGTGCAAGGGTGGAGAAACAGCGGAGTTGGGGGTAGGCCTAGTTTCCTCCGGTTTTGCCAAGTTTTGCTAAGTTTTGTTAGGCTTTGCAAAGTTTTGTCAGGTTTTGCGATGTTCTTGCTGGCTATAGGCTAAGGGTTTAGGGGTATGGCCAAGTTTAGCCGGATTTTACAAGGACGTTCCGGTCGGGCCCTTACACTGACAGCGGATCCCAGGGGGCTAGGTTGACCCCCAGCTCCGCTGTTTCTTCGACCTTGCACCACTACAAGCTGTGCCATTTTTTGCGTTTTAGTAGCCCAAGAAAGACTATCCCAGTAAGGGGTGCGCGTGTGCATATGCCTCTTATGCTCCCACTAGAGCAGGCGCGAAAGCCGGCTTCACTGCTATAATACCCCATGTGCGGTGGTGCACATTTACAGGCAGCGCAGTTTTTTTTTTCTTCGTATTTTTTGCCAACGCCACCGGACCAAGCTCAAGGTTAAACAGCTCCGCTGATAAAAACCCAAAGTGAGGTATTCGTATCCGGGTTGGGAATAGACCACACACGTAGAAAAAAAAAACACCAAGGCGTATCAAGTGCGGTGAACAATTCTCAGTTCTCCACATTTGAGTTTAGTGCACGGCACACGACAATGCAAGACGATGGCATTTCCCTGAAGTACACAGTGATATTGTGCCCGTTATTGCTTTTAGCAGGTGAATTCATGTTTCCCATTAGTCACCTCATGTTGCGTATAAACTTGAGACCATTCTAAAATAAGGGCGTTAGTGAGGCTTCCCTCACTACCATTGGGCCATATCATAGGACCATTGGGCAAGGGGCATGATGTTGAGATTCTGCGGCTTTCCGCGCAGTACAGATATCATTATCATGTCCATCAAGGCAACGTTTATATGTTAGATCACAGGCTTTATACACACCTGTACTGAATACTATCGGGTTCATCACACCCGTACCAGTATATTTTAGTCATGTAACCCGAAATTAGTAAGACCGGAGCAACACCTTTGGCGCTCTTTGGCCTTCGGGGCGCTGCCCCCCCCCCCCCCCCCCCCCCCCTAATACGCATATACTTATACCAATCGAGATCGGTCTCGACGCGTAAAAGAAGGAACTAAATCCGCGCCCCCAGCGCCGCGCGTATACAAAATGGCAGTACTCAATCCTCCACATTCCCACCCAGGCTATGGAGCAGTCACTTGAAACCGATTTCGAAGTTGCGTGCTACAGGCACGCCGACGTCAATGAGTGCTTTGTAAACCATTTTCAAGGCCGTTAGCCTCCATACCAGCAATCAACCATAAAGAATACGTCAACGCCGACAGCATCCATGTATAAAATGTCTACCACTAAAATTGACGGACCGCATGCATTGGTACCAATCGAGAAGGTTTAACTGCATGCCGTTATGAATTCGCTCTTCACAAAATGTATTTCGAAGTATTTCTCTAAGCCGACCAACGATACTCTCTCGCCATCTTAACCATCCCCCAACAACTCTAAGAAATTCCTAATCTTAATTTTGATTTGTACGCCGACGACATTACACCGTGGGTCAACAAAGGCAGCGACGCTGAAATTGAGAGCACTACAAAAAGGAGTAGAAACAGTAATAGAAGAGGCTGATATACAGCGGGTCTCACCTGTTCGCCAACCAAATTCCAACTGCTCGTACTCCCACCAAAAACACAAAATTCATCCCCCGAATATCCACATACACATGCGAGGCGACCCCGTCCCTAAGGTTGAAATAATCAGAATCGCGCTCATCAGCTTGCCCGCGAAGCTCTCCTCCGGGCCCCTGTCGACGCTCGCGACACAAATCCTTGCCCTCCCCCTCCGCTCCCCACCTTAGCGGACATTCTAAGCATACGCCGCACGTTCCCTCCCCTCCATTCCGGGCTTACTCGTCGCGAGCGACCGATGCGGCTGATTCACCCCACCATCCCATGAACAATAAAGTTTCTATCTATCTATCTATCTTGGGCTTAACCATCCCACATAACAGATCCAATACTCACTTCACACACCCGCTCGAACAACACGCCACACAAACGATAGGTTTAATTCGACGTGTTACCAATAGACACCGAGGCCTCAAGGAAGCTGAACGCCTGCGTCTACTTCAAAGCCTTTGTCTTTAGCAGGCTGACCCACTCCCTTCCATGCCTAAACCCATCTAAAACAGAGCTTACTAGAGTCAATCTCATACTCAGAAAAGCCTATAAAGCAGCGCTACAACTGCCCCTCACCACTTCCACTGCCAAATTCGAAGCCCTAGGTGTGCATAACACCGCGGAAGAACTCATTGATACTCATCTCGTCAGCCAAATCACCAGGCTCTCAAAAACTACCGCCGGCGCTCACATTCTCCAGAGGCTACGAATCTCCCCTCTAGACCCCACAGAAGACAAAACCACACTCCCTCACGACATCCATTCTAACTTAATTATCAAGCCTATACCCAGAATCATGCACCCACAATTTAACACCAAAAGGCGTTCGCAACGTGCACAAGATTTACATAAACAATACCGCGACAAACATGACGTCCATTACGTCGACGCAGCGGAATATCGGCGGCATGGTGCCTTCTCAATCGTCTCTTGCTGCCCTTCCAATCAGGCCCAGCGCAACTTTATGACCATTCGCACCACCAACCCAGCCACGGCGAAGAGGCGGCAGTAGCATTAGCGCTAACGCAAAAGCAGACCCCCTCCACAGTCATCACTGATTCCAAAACGGCAGTTCGAAATTTCGCCTCCGGCTTTATTTCGTATCAGGGACTCAAAATTCTTGAGATTGGCTGAGCTTGAGGGTCGGATGGACGCTACCAGGCGTTTGCAGGGTTTGCACTTGTAGTAATTAGCTGCGCTTAATATGCATCGAAGTTACAAGAAAAAGAGTAGTGTTGTCGACCATCTCACAAGGACTGAAGACAACGTCGACGGTATATATGGAGGAGTAAAGTTTACGTCATATCAAAAGAGTTGCGTCGTGAGGGTTATGATTCTCTCACATATTGTCGACAACTAACGTGGTGGTTTCTCCAAAGATTCGTCGTAAGTAATTCACCCAAAGCATTTTAGTAATTTCACGTAATAATTCATACGTAATAACTTTTCGTAATTAAAACCAAAGAATGCTCCTCATTTAAAGGCCCGTCAAAGGAGAATATATCTTCCCAGTATTTTTTTTAACTAAAAGAACGCTACTAGCTTCGGTTATGTACTCGTGTATTACCTCACCTATGCCCGAGGCTTCGTATGTGCTTAACAGCTGACATTTATGAGCCGTGCCATCAGCGCTATAGTAGCTGGAAAGGTCTTGCCTATATATACGTCGCGCTCCTCGCGCTCTTTGTTATGGCGGGAATGTTTTTTTTTTTTTTTTGCTGTTGTTTTTCGCATGGGAACACTTCTCATGAGCTGAAACTGGCCTAAAAAAATTGGCTCCAATCCACGCTGTGAAGGTGCTTGGAAATCAAAGTTTTAAACGACAACCACAACAATTGCCAATGCGACGGACGTCACTTGAATTTACACACGTGTCTCTACAAAGAGCGAAACCAGAGATTCTGCCAGCCGTTACCTGGAATTCGCGGGGGTGACGTCCCGAACGCAGGAGCGTCGGCCACGGCCGTGCTAGAGCGGCGGACGCCGCCGCCGCTACCGGGCGTCGGCAGAAAACGGAAAGGAGCGTCTTTCGAAGGGTGAGACAGCTGAACCTAGCCATCCTGATGTGTTAGCTAGGGGCTACACCACCGCGCGACACAAGCGCAGACACCGAAACGATTCGGCATGTGAGCTTAGGGGTTCCCATTCATACCGATCTAAACTAGTTAATGAAGTAAGTTTGAGAATTACGAGAAAGCTGAAAAAACTTTTATAATCGCTATGGATCAGATCAAGTTGCTCCTTTCGCCTTTTGTAATACTTCTTAAAACACAATCGAATTGGTATTCACCGATTTGGTAAACGGAGTCCCATTCGTGGCAAGCAGTGCGCAAAAGGTAGCGTTTCTCTAGCAGCCAGATGTCCGTATGTGGTCTCTACATTTTGTTTTCCCACCCTGAAAACCAATCCTTAACGTATCTTTGCCGTACGACCACTTAATTCCGTCGGGTCCGGGTCACCCAGGAGGTGCTGCCGAACAAATTAATCAAGCCCTGTGAAGGAAGCGCGCAATGGACGCCAAGCACGCCAGAACAGGCCAATAGCAACCGTCGCAAAAGCAGATGACAAAGCCGTCCCGGCGACGCGTCCGCCGATGTGAGCAGCCACGAGCGCGCGGGGAACGCTGGGTAATAGCGCCCTATCGCCGCGCCATCTGCACTGTGCTCAAGGAGTGAAAACCGCCCTCCCCTCCTCATCCGCGTTCGGAGTTTCTTGTCCCGCACGCCACGAAGGAATCGTTGGCTGGTAGAGGTAGAAAGCTTTGCTTTAAGAGCGACGCCAATTATCAGTGTCAAGAAGCAGTGCCAACGTGTAAGAGAACACAGCAAGTCTCCACCGACAACATTAACGTTGCATTGAGTGGGTGAGCATGTGAAGGGCTCGGGTGCAGCCGCACTAGCGCTCCGTGACTTGACTTGAAGAGGCACCAAGTACGTGAATCATCCCTAGCCACCATATATATATAGTACGCGTCGCAGGCGGTGCACGGAATTGTTGTCGGCGCCACGCGCTGGTATTTTTCCTTTACACGCGCACGCATGTGAACTTTCCAGCACTAGCCTTCCGGGGGGAAGCAATCTTGCCGGAGACAAGGGAACACAACTCATTAAATTCGTACGCTGGAAGCCATCGGGTGCGGAAAAACCGCGCACAACAGACAACGCTAAACAAGAAAACACGATCGGCTGCCTCTCGTTTCTTCATTATCGAATCCGCGACCTTCATTTCCTCTTGCGGCGCGTACTATAGACACGCGCGAGCTCGTTACGAAAGGAAGCGAACGCGCAATCGCGCAGTGAACTTCGGCTTGATCGCGTGCGCGCGGCTGCGCAATTTCCACCCAGACGTTCGGGGAGTGCCGGGAGAACAGCTACCGAAACAAATAACCACAAAATGGCGGGCAACAGGGCCCACCCCGGCGGGGGGCAGGGCGACACAGGAAGCTGAAAAGGCCCGGCGGAGGAAACCAGAGGGCAAGACGGGCGCACGCGCGCGTACACAGATCTGGTGGAGGGCGTCGTCACAGCGGGAGATACCCCTCGCGACCTTGAGAGGGGCCGGGCAGCACGAGGCGGCCGACTTGACCGGTCTTCGATCGGTGGGGAGTCTGTCGCTGCCAGGGGCTACAGGTCGCGCGGCAACGCTGCCAGGACATTCCGCGCAGAAGATGCCGCCGCCGACACAAACTTCGAGGGAAGAGGCACCGTTGTGCGACGCGTTCGGACGGAGGTGACCGCTATTGTGCGCCCAGGACCAGAAGACACTATGAGCACGACCCGAGTGGGCCTTTTGGCCTTTGTTTTCGTTTTGTTGGGAAATATGGATAGGTGCCCCGTGGCGGGGCATGTGTGGAACCGGGCGGATACCGAACCGACGTACACGCAAGGTGAGGCCCGGGATGACGAGGTTTTCGACCTGAATCGTCCTCTCCCTATTGTGCCATCAGTGCACGAATTCCTTACACACAAAATGTTTTTTTTCTCTCTCTTATACCCGAACTACAACAGGTTAATGTTTCGCTTTTATGTATTTATCAAGCTGCTCAGTAATAATTGCTTGGGAGGATGTCAATGGGTTCTCAGTAAAGAATTGCGGTCAGTTAATCTGTAGGGATCGAACCAATGTGTCACGCTGGTCAGGCGAGGTCGTTGAAAGCTGCTGAGAATAGACGCTTTTGACCAGAAGTTCCACGAACACTCTGCGGTTCACCTCGTTTTCTTTATGATTAATCTTGTGATTAGGCGGGCCCGTGCGACAAGATATTACGGACATTTTCAAGCACGAAGTTCATTGCCTCGCTGAAGTTTATATTTTATTTTCATGAGTCTGCAGCTCATGAGCTTCTCGTTCTTTAGACCAAGTTAATTTTCTCTCTCAAGAGAGAGAGAGAGAGAGAGAGAGAGAGAGAGAGAGAGAGAGAGAGAGAGAGAGAAAGAGAGAGACCAAAGGGTGTTTTTCTGGAAGAAAGAGTCTCCAATGGCTAAACTAGGCTGTACGAAAAAGAAACATTAGAGAAGAGAAAACAGATAGCAAGAGACAGAATCTTCATTACACGTCATAAACTAGTATTTACCTCGACTATTACCGTCAACACTGAAAGTACCAGTGATACTACTCTTAGCTACTGCTTCTGTAGTGATTGGCAATAGTTGTTACTTTGAAAACTCTGCTGCTTCTTTGGGATGTACCGCTACTACCCACTTCGCAACTATGTTGCAGTTTTCCGATGTTTGTGCTGCGTGCACTCATTCTACAGGCCCACGGGTCTGGACTGCTTTGTTTAGTTTGTTTTATGTAGTGTTGTTTGCGGCAACCAAACTACAGTTTAATCAATAAGCGCTGCGTTGAAATAAACGCCACTCAGTTTAGAATCCGCGTTTGTGGTTTTTCAAATGGGAAGACTTCGGAGGGCTTTTGTTACAAACGTTGAGCGTGAAATTCAGCAGACAAGGGCTGGAAGTTGGAATTAATCGTTTAAATTTGAACTGAAATGCCTAGTGCATTTGAGTATAATCATTTAATTAACAGAAGATGTGGCTTTGATGTGCGTGTCAGCCTATTTATGAGAGCGTCAAGCTGAAAATATGCTTCTTATTGTGTACAAAGCGTCATTACGTAAGCTCACGATTTTTATTTGTTCAGGTTAAGTTGAAAAAAAGCAAGGTATAAAAGAAAACAGGCTGTTGGTATTCATCGTTTGCTAGCTAGTTAACGAGATCACTAAACATAGACATTTCATCTACGGTATAGCTGTGCCAATAAAGTTGACTGTACTCGAATCTGCTCAGAATGCAGAAAAAATAGAAAAGGCACCGTATTTGTTGTTGGTGCCGAAATAACTGAAGGCAGTCTCTTTATGTGAACCTTGACCGCGTTGCTCAAGACGTGATCAGGAACGGTTTTCTGCCTGTTCTCGTTCGCCAGCCGCCGCTCTTAAATGCATGCTCTCTCGTTTCCCGCCACCCCATGACCTTTCTTCGAACAGAAGTGGAGCTTGACAGAACGCGAGGTCACCAGGGGTATGGCGCCGACATCGTGTCCGGCAGGCCTTCGGAAGGTGCGTCACCACGAGTGATTGTGCTGATCTCGCGATTGTGGCATCAGAGGGCGACCCATTTAAGCGGCCCGTTTGACGGCACGCGGTATACTGCGATCAAAAAGCCGCGTCATGTGACGGCTACTATCAGGAGTTTAAGTGGCCCGCTACGGACGGAGCAGAGACTCGCCCCGTCCCTGCTTGGCTAGCCCGATTCAAACGTGACACGCTTATGTCGAGCGGCCTCCTCACTTATAGAAGGGGCTTAGCTGCGAAGGTATTTCGTGTGCGGATGGCGGGTGCCACTGGAGATTGAGATTGAATTGGCTGACGTGTCGTCTCTGAAGTGACCTCTAATGGATGACCTAAAATTGGCTGCAAAGAAACAAAAGCCGAATCCAGTTGTCTACAGTCTGCTAACGAGTGATTACAAGTGTAATCCAGATGAAGATGTTGTCTTCAGCAGATTCCTGCATTCCCACTGCGTATCCAGTCGTTTTATCGAAGCAAGCAGACAAGAAAACGTTTAACTAAAGCAATATCGTGGAATTAACGAGCAGTGACAAATATAAAAAAATGTGTATTCGAAACATGATTACTCGCATTAGGTGTTCTGCTTTGAGAACGCCCTGGTCAAGCTTGGTAGTAGCAGGTTTGAAACAGAAAATTTTATTGGTTTTACGCAATGTTTTCAGTGTATGCCGTGCTTTCTTGTCTCACACATACGATACATGCTGCTTGCAAAGCAGACGTGTCGGGTGCAGTCAGTAAAGCTTGGTAAAGTTCCACCTCGTGTTTAGCCTCCGTACAAGTTGGTTAAGGCGACTTTATTTTCACTTTTGCTCAAATCTTGTTCTCTGACTGACAACACTTACCGGCGTATGTTTTCCCCCAAGGTCGGGCACCGAAGTCGTTTGAAGAGCCAGATCAACTCCAGTACCGTCCTTCCTCCGGGGTCCCCAGTTATCGCCAGGGTCCAATCAAGGATCCATACGTGATCACCACGTTCGCTGAGAAGCTGCATCGGTCTCTAGAACGCTCCACGCACTTCAACAGCCGGCCAGATTACCACGCCTGTCTAACGGGCGGTGGGATCAAGGGATGCTGCACACCAATTAGACTGTGTGTTCTGCCAGTGTTCCTCGAGAGTCTGGACGTTTTTCTCAAGTACACGTGCGCCATAGACAATGATCACATCGGCGTGTGTTGTCCCGCGGATTTCGTCGCAAAGCCGAGTGCTCCGAAACCGCGGCCGGACATCACCGCCGTCATCGTGACGCCAGGTGCGTCCCGTCCCGTGGGAGGTCCCAGTGTCGTGAGTTCCAGTGAGCATCGAACCGACGGAGGTACGACGGTGCACGTAGTCGTCGTGACGGGTCATTCCAAGCCAACTCCTTCGAGGCCAGTGTACCCGCCGCAGAACGAGGGCTCTGGATCTTCGGGACACTCCAGACCGACTGCTTCGAGGCCAGTTTATCCCGTGCAAGATGAGGAGGAGCTGGGGCATTCGGGCAGCTCGAGACCAGTGTATCCAGTGCCACACGGGGATCCAGGGACTTCGGGCACCTCGAGACCGACTGCTTCCAGACCAGTGTACCCTGCGCCACACCAAGAGTCGGGACACTCCAGCAATCCGAGACCAGTGCACTCGGGGCAAGATGAGCAGTTTGGGAATTCGGGTAATTCGAGGCCCACAGCTTCCAGGCCACTGTACCCAGTGCAACACGGGGATCCTGAGACCTCGGGAACCACGAGGAGGACCACTTTCAGGCCAGTGTACCCCGCGCAACACGGAGATTCAGGAGCTTCGGGCCAGTCGAGGCCAGTGTATCCAGTGCAACATGAACATCCGGGGAGCGCGGGCAATACGAGGCCGACTGGCTCAAGGCCAGAGTATCCGATGCAACAGGGGACACCAGGACTGTCCAATAACCGCGATGGTGACGTTTCAGTCAATGTAAGCTTGCTTTTCCGTCCTACAAATGTTTTTCCTTAATCTTTGTGACGGAAAAGGTGGTTTCTGTTATCAAAAACAAGAACAAAACGAAGATTTCATATTTTATGATCGGAAGAAGTAGTCACGGAAATACCAAAAGGCTCAACGAGCTTTGTTTAATGCATGCTAATGGATGCAAAAAACTGGTGGATGCCAATTCTCTGTAGTACAAAATTTGTTTCAAAGCATCACTTTTTTTCTAGTTGAGAAAGATGAAGGCATACTTCATTTGGTTGCTGTAACTTTCAAATGATCCTGTTTGGGCTAACTCTCATTTGCATTTGCTTAAAAGAGCTGTGGTGGAAACAACCTTATAGCATCTTCGGCTGGGGGGCGCCACTGAGGTTGCTTAATCCCAAGATGCAGTGCGTGCCAGTGTGTCCCTCACCCCCCTCATTATTTGTTGCTCACGTGCCCTCTGGCATTGAGAAAGAAGAGCAAAAACTTCCCCTGTGCGCTCCATCCGCATTTATCATTGCTCTTTTCGTGCATGACACAGATGAGCTTATACTGTTCGACGTGCATGCGCAACTTTGCGTTCTTCTAACGTTGAAATACAGCTGCAACAAACAATTTTTATGCGACGAAAGAGGCACGTGGGACCAGTACGGAACAGCACCAAGCTGATCACCAGCAAACCGAGTACCAGCAAGCCGAGCACCAGCAAGCCTGGCAGCATCAAGACGACCCGGAAACCTCAGGGCAGCAACGCAACCCTGAAGAACACCACGACGACCAGGCGGCCTGCCACCAGTCGGCCTGGAGCCGAGTCTCACTCACACATGAAGAGGACGCCGAGGCCCGAGCCACCTGAGTTGCAGGAGCTGCGAAGCAGTGAGTCCCAGTATTGGTATTAACTGAACAAGACACACTCTACAAACCGATATATATATATATATATATATATATATATATATATATATATATATATATATATATATATATATATATATAGAGAGAGAGAGAGAGAGAGAGAGAGAGAAAACTTTATTCTCTAAACAGCCCTAGTCCGGGCCGTCGTGCCACAGTCTCTTCATTAGGAGACGGCTGGTCCGTAGAACTCCCCGAGGTCCGCACTAACACGAAGGCAGTGGACCGCCAGAAGTTCTTGCGTCGATTTGACATCTACGCCAGATCTTGTGTTCAACCAGTCCTCCCAGGAAGCGATGCGGGAATGCAGGTGTGGGGTTAGGTCTGGCGGATGGCACTCCCAGTAAAGGTGTGGGAAGGGCAGTTGGGAAGGGTGGGAAGGGCAGTTGGGTGTAGGGCAAGTGGGACGCGAGAGGATGACATGCATTTAGTGGATACGGGATGGCTCAGGAAAGCACAAACAAACAGCGGTAAGATCGTTTTCTCTGAGATTCGATGGCGCATTACGTGGGCTGTGTAAGCTTTGCCAGTCATCTAGCGTTCTAACTGCGGCTATGAATTGAAGACTCGTATATAGTACGGCCTTGAGTGCACTGGAAGGGAAACTCTCTGTTTTTTCAACGACTGAGCTCATTTGCCTGCGTACAAAACGTAAATAAAGCACTTTGACATTTTCAACACTACAAAAAAGACTAATTGAAAGTTGACATAGAGTATTTATTCTTTGTCAATCTCACTCTGGAGGACCGTGGTAGAGGGAACGCTGTTCAAGGTTTTTCAAGACACAAAGGGGAAGGAAACGGAGAACAATCGAGAGCTTGCTTCCAGTGGAAACGTTTAAAGATTGTTAATTAAGATGGTATTGATTTGATTTCTTTTTCGTAATAACTGTGCATAGGACAATAAGCAATATGCTTGCACCATTGACTACTCTCGTTTGAAACATTTTGTAGAAGGCCCTCAGAGAAACGGCGCCCGTATTTTGCATTTTTTAACAGGAAAAAGATTGACGAAATCCTGGAGGTGGCAGCATGAGCAAAGTGACGTAATATTCAAGGCACTTATTTACTGCCAACGAAAACACCCCGTTTCGCACGTTTAACGGATTTCTGTAAACATAGCTTATTTTAATAATTCGGTGTATGCGCTCTCGCAAAAAGAAAAGGGGTTTTCACAATCGTACCTACACTTTACGCGTGTAATACCAGACAACTTGCTAAGTTTTTTGTGCTGCACTTGTACCTACAATTTTGGAGGTTAAAAACATTTTTATGATAAAAATGGATTGTGTTGCGTTTGCGAGCCTGGTATGCCGTTGTCGTTACAGCATGCGGGATTCCCATACTCCACAAGAGAATCGTGGGAGGCAAGGAAGCGAACCCGAACCAGTGGGCTTGGATGGTGAGTAGGCTGCACAAAGTAACGAGTACACAAAGCTTCGCCGTAACGAAGGTGGCAGAGGCGTGAAACTTCCGGCTACTTGAGTGCAAATTTTATTTAAACGTAATTTGTAAAACACGGGGTATGCGACGAAACTTATACCGAAGGAACACTAAGGAAACCACCTAAACACATCCTTCATGTTTCGGTGAGCGGGCCCCGAAGTGATGAGCGGGACTGAGGTGCACTGCCTTATTTACCGAATGTGTTAGATTGCAGCCATTTAAATACGTTTTTCAGCAAGACTTGTTGTTCAGGAGTATAAACAGCTACATAAGTACGTTTTTAACAGAGTGGTCGACGCGTGAAACCCCTTTCATTGAAGGCATATAATTCCGAATTTTTTCTCACAGCCTGCTGGCGAATCATATTTATATAAGTTCACATACGGAAGAACCAGTGCGACCACAAGTCTCTTTTGTGTTAGGCTTAACTGGAAATAATCGGAATTCGAAGCAAGCCCATGCACAGACACAACAGGTCGCCGTAAGCGACAGCATTCTCTTTGTGCCACAGAGGAAGTGTTGATAGGCATGGTTGTTGTACGTTTCTTTGTGCGTGTGTGCGTGTGTGTGTGCGTGTGTGTGTGCGTAGGATGAGACCTTGCGTAGGGACGTTTCTTGGCGGTGACAGTGAAGGGCGGCCATCTTGTCTACCCTCTTGCAGGCTGCACTCATTAGGAGCGAAACCGGCGACCACTACTGCGGCGGGGCGCTCATCAGCAACAGATACGTCGTAACGGCGGCCCACTGCACAACGGGGTAAGTTGAAAAAATGAGAGCTAGTTTGCTTTACGTCTGCGTGGCTGGGAAATTTGGTAACTTAACGGAATACTCGTGTTGAATTGTGTATGTGGAAGGAAAGCCTTGCGGTAATTATGCATGCGTAAAACAGGCAAAACTAAGTATAATCTCCCAGTGAGGTGATCACCCGAGATTCTGCTGAGGCTTCATGGAGCGATGGCGTGCGATGGGGAAATTTTCTACTTCCGTCCCTCGTCATCCTGTCAAACCCCAAGAACCACTATCGGCTGCAGCTGTGATGGCCTACGCCAATTTTATTAAGAAATTCCTCCTGTTGCCATGCGAATTCTTGACACATGTAAGGTATATGTAACGATTAATAAACGGGGCGAGCGAAGGCTGGGAATCCCGGAGGGGTTCATATAATGGATAGTGTTTTTAAGGGAAGCAAACAAGCAAACAAGCCGATTTCTTGGCATTGCGCAGCAGCACTTATCTGTATTCAGCACATTGTTCACGACATGAAAAATGGTTTCGTGGAATGTTTAATGTTTTTTTCTGTTCTTTCATTTAGACATAAGGTGTTTTTTTTTGCTTGCTTTACTCGCAGAGGTTACGGGAAATACTAATCTCGAAATGAGTATTTCGAAACAGAATGCGTAATTTAATTGTTAAAATAGAAGTGCGATCTGTTGACGCGACAGCCCGCAACGTCGTCAGCGATATACATTTATCACTGCAACAAGGAACAAAAAGTATCCTTGCTCTTTTTTACGTCAAGAACCTGCGATACTTCGCGACGAAGGCTACTTACTATGCGAACAGCGTGCGAAGCCAGACCATGCACATGTTACGACACAAGCCTCAGGGCTTAGAATTCCATTCCATAGGGGGGAAAACACGCCTTTTGTCACGTCCGGCATGTCTGGCCAGCAATAAATGACGTCCGAGTTCGACCGAGAAGGGCTTACCTAGGAGGTCACGCATTCGATTACGCGCGAGCCGGCGATGGCCGTACCGCTGTGACGAATCATTCGTCGAACGTAAACATGTTATGTCAAAGATGACCGACCCTGGACGAAACAGGCCGGTGAAAGCGGATGAGGCCGGTATTCTGCAGATAATGGCTGTAACACAAGTCACACAACTAATTTTAAAAAGTTGCCCTGAAGCTGTCTCATGAGAAGGAAATGCCTTGGGCATAGCTTCGACACCACCGTCAAGGAAGCGCTTTCTGTATGCGGCAGCAAGGTTGCTTGCGTCGCGGGCGACGTTTGAGATCGCGTCGTCCGAACAAGTTGGACGTCACGTCTCGGCTCATAATGGAACAAGCTGTGGCGCCTGCCCTTGAACTCGGCCGCTGTGGCGGACCGTTAGGAGGGTAAGTAAATACTGGGTGTAAATACTGGGTGTGTCATTGCATTTACAGTATCATCTACTCGAAAACACCGAAATGTTAGTGTGAAAAGCAACAGTTAACACTTGTGTGCCGGTACAGTCAGGCCAGACAGAATAACTATTTGGTCATAGTAGGGGCGATTAGGCCGGCGGAGTCTTGTCCGTCGTCCTTCGGGTAGCAGGGCCCCTTTTGAGCAGGCGTCCGGTGCCGGCGGCCAAGCGGGCCAGGTCTTCCTGGACTTCAGGGATTACCCGCCGCGGTGGCTCAGTGGCTAAGGCGTTGTGCTGCTGAGCACGAGGTCGCGGGATCGATTCCCGGCCGCGGCGGCCGCTTTTCTGATGGAGGCAAAAAGCAAAAACGCCCGTGTGTACGAGATTTCGGCGCACTTTAAAGATCCCCAGGTGGTCAAAATCAATCCGGAGCCCTCCACTGCGGCGCGCCTCATCGCCTGCGTTGCGTCGGCACGTTAAACCTTGCAATCAATCAATCAATCAATCAATCAATCAATCAATCAATCAATCAATCAATCAATCAATCAATCAATCAATCAATCAATCAATCAATCAATCAATCAATCAATCAATCAATCAATCAATCAATCAATCAATCAATCAATCAATCAATCAATCAATCAATCAATCAATCAATCAATTCGGGGATCGGGTCACACAAGGCGGCCACCCAGCGCTCCTTGCTGGTGATGGCAAGGAGAATGGGGTAGGATCGGTGCCTAAATAGTGGGATGCATATGATGTGGGATAGCGACGCGTGAGGGGAAGAACTGTTTGGCCATGCGTCTATGTAAATTTCAGGAAATATCGCAGACAAGATGGCAGGGGTGGGGAAGGAGCGGGTCTCGAGCTGACGATAGATAACCGGCAAGGATGGGGATAGAAATGGGTGAGGAGGTGAAAAAATGGTACGCTCCAGACGGCAATTAGAAAAGTCAGGAAAGATTCTTGATGCTAAACGACGCTGAAAAAACGTACAGGTTTACATGAAAAGAAAAGGGTTGGTTGGTTCATTCCTTCGTTGAAACGGGTTTAACGAACGAAAAAGCGGAGCTCGCCTTAACAAACGCCATGTCTTGGTAGGTGTAACTGAACGCCGGGATAACATTCACAGCATTTTGAAGCCCCCAAGGGGCCGCAGCGCGGCGCTGGGGCCTGCAACGTTGACTGTTAATCCAAACCACTGCTTCCTCTCAGCGCCCCGCCGCGGTGCGGAGAAACATTTGTGGCTCTCAACCCACACTTCTTTAATGCCTGTTAAGGTGTTGGCTCGAAGCCAAACAATTACGGGCCACTATCTCCTCTTCCCTCAACCCCCAACAACCACTTTCTTTTTTCTTTCTTCTCTTGATGCCATTCAGAATTTTCTCTGAATTAAAATGGCTAAAACAGAGCACGCGATGTGGGGTTTGGTGTTTTATTTGATCTGTAAATGGGATTAGACTTGCTGCTAAATATGTAAGCATAGACTTGGCTATCTTAGAAACTAAGCAAATCAAAGGTGAATGTTACAAGTAACAACCTCATGGTCCCGTGCATTGCTAGAAAGCTGCCTTATTGAACTTACACAGTTTCTGGGACCCTGGCTTAACAGTAGCGAATAAACAAGCAGGGACAAAAACTTAGTTGACATCCCTCCGTCACCCCCAACTAGGAAAAGGTGTTTTCAGATTTTAATGTGTGACTTTTTTTCGCTACTGTACTCTAAGCTGCTTCTGCCACTTTCGGTGCATGTGTACCATGGGGCCACGCATGTAATTTAAATTTTATTATTTTGCATTGTCATTGTCCCCTTGTAGTTTTTAGCTTCGTCCTTCTATTTTTATTTCCATCAAGTAGTTACCCATCAGTACTAGCAAGTCGCCGTTAGTAAAGCTGACCTTTTCGGTCTTCATCATCAAACACTCCCCCTCTCATCCGCTCCTCGCAGGCTGAAGGCCATCAACATCACCATTAGGCTCGGTGCCTACGACATCCGGGAACCCTCTGAACACGTTAAAGACATCGAGGTGTCCCGCATCCGCCAGCACCCTCAGTTTCAGAAGGACACCTTCATGAACGACATCGCTGTCCTGCGACTCAAGCGACCCGTCATGTTCAACGAGTACATCCGGCCCGTCTGCCTACCGCAGCGAAGCGACGAAACTTTCTTCGGAAAAACGGCTGTGGCCACCGGCTGGGGAACGCAATCTTTCGGTAAGAATTCCCCTTGTAAAACGCGTTTTCCCCCCGACGCGTCTTTCCGGTCGAGTATATTGCGTTTCGAACCTCAATACTCGATCGCCGGAGTATCCGTGAAATGTGACGCATAAACCTAAACATTGCAAGCCTTTGTACAATATATTCGCTTGAAGTCCCACATTTGAATCGGGTTACCTACGGGCCAAAAGCGCTCCATGGCCGTATATCTGCGGCAAGAAAACCAAAGGTAACTGCGATATGTACTGAGAGCTTAAATACCCCACATGGGAACAAACGAAATTTTCAAACTTCGAGCGCCGGTTTAGAAAAGCCTTAACAAGACAATTATAAATTCAAACTCTTGATTTTGAAAAACAAGTGTTCTACCCAACACAAGTTTTTTTTTTTTTTTTCACAAACACCCACGCGCGCCCCGTGTACACCCACTCCCCTCACCCTCATTTAATCAAAAATGACTTATAAAAGTCTCACACATATTGTACGTGTTGGGCACAATATGCTGAGCAGATGACATACAGCGCCGAAAGCGTTTGGTATTTAAAAATTCAGTTTGCTTCTGGCGTGGCTTCCGGGCATCCACCACAGTCCAGGACAAGCGCAACGGCTACTGCGCACGAACTAAACGGGGCGGCAGCGCACGGAAGCGCATCGACCCTGCCTCGCCCACACAGATCTTCTGGAGCAACGATTGATCTAATTGGAGGAATACTCATTCTTATGTAAAACTCAAAATTTAGGAAGTTTCGCTCACCGAAGCTGCACATTGGCTGCGGGGTGCGCCGAAGTGGAGGGCTCTGAATCAATTTTGACCACCTAGGGATTCTTAACTGCCACTAATCTCGACACACGGTGTTTTTATTTTTCGCATCCAACAGAAAAAGGGCCGCCGTGGCCTGGATTAAGTCCACGTTCTTGGGCTCAGCCGCACAGCGCTTTACCCACTGAGCCGCCGCAGGTGGCGGCTCAAGTGCCAAGTGCGAGGCCTCCCGCAGCCCTATGTGGGTTGCTACGCAATATCTCCTTGTAAAGGCGTTATCCACGCAGTTCTTTTTTGATGGTTCGCCTTGAGTGATCAGAGCACCATGTGGTTGCGCGAAGAATATGGAGACGGTCGTCAAACATCCATGTGTGAGATAGCCAGTCAAATTTTACAATACTACGACTGTTTTAATATTAAAACCTTTCCGGAGTACAAACTACAGTTACTGTTATACTAATCCATTATTCTTCCTTTTTTATACTTCGTTAACAGCAAGTTCAATCCTAGCTCTAGTGTATTACGTACTGTTTCGGTATTGTTTTGTTGTGCCTCTTCTAATGCATTTTGCCGTTGTATAGGTGATTTGTGTAGGCGTATTAGTGCGGGCTACATTTTGTAATATGTTGTAGTACAGCTTATTAGAATATCATGAGCAGCTATTGTTTTCCTTTTTTCCTCGCTGTCTGCTACGGTTTTCTGACGCACTGACTTCACTTTTTTCATAATTATGAAGCTTGTACCACCCTTTTGTACTCGTACCACCGCTTCCACTTGTAGTACAACTCTTCGTGCAATGTCTCCCCTACAGAAGCCCTTGAGGTACGAAAACAAAAAATACACGAGTGAATAAATTAGGCTGAAAAACTTTCTCATTCATTCCTTATAAAAGTTGAGAGAAGCGCTTTCTGACGTCAAAATTACCTAAAAAGTGCGCCAAGCCCATCGCTGAAAGTGCGCCCATTAAATCGACAAACTTTTAAAGACCCAAATCGCAAGCGAAGAACGACCCCACGCGACGATTTTTCGCGCACTATGTAAACGCATCTGCGAAAGATGTAAGTGTATACCGATACGTAGTTTATGCGATAAAGGCATTGCGTTCCTTTTTTACGATCGATTAGTGCATTGTCTTGTCTGGTTACTTTTCCAAGATTTTCAAGTAGCCATTTTGAAACTACGGAAGCCTGGTTTCACGTACGCGCAGTGTGTCCAGCTTTTCGGTCGACCAACCGGTCTATGGGGAAATGCATTAGATTTTTGACAGGACGTCATCGGTCCTACTAAGAAAGTTCTCGCATTAAAAAAATATTAAACTGCAAATATCTTACATGTATGCTATCTTTGACATGACAGCATAAAGAATCTAAGTGCGTCCAAGTGTATTTTATGATGCTTCTGCTCTGATCGCAGGCGGCCCCTACAGCGACGTCCTTCGAGAAGTGAAGCTCGTCGTTTGGAACAATACTCAATGCAAGGAGCGCTTCGCCCAGCCCATCACCGATGTCTTTCTCTGCGCTGGACCAAAGAAGAGGGAAGGAGACGCCTGTCAGGTGGGGAGAAATTGGAAGGCAGCACTCGTTTTGCCTGTATGTGGGAGTCGCCTATCACGAAGCGAATGTGTAGCACATTTGATGTGTAGTCATTCGTGTTTGCACATAGATAGATAATTCGGTTCAAGGTACGAGAGGCGTTCATAACTGTGGCATCATCGCCATAAGGAAACGTAGATTAATAAATGACACTTAAGAGAGAGTTTAACCTTTCTCTATTCCAATCCCGTGGCCCGCACTTTTGCCTCCAGTGAATGAGCGGCAGCAGATCTTAGGAGCCTTCATTAGGAAAGACTAGCAAAAAACGCCCCTTTACAATCACCTCCTCGTAGTACCGGGCTTATTTAATTGCATTGAAATCACCCGCGCCATTTTATAACAGTGTCATAAGCTCTGTCTTCGTACACCACCACCAGCTCGGCATGAATCACCTTGGCATTGTAGCCCCTTAAATCCAAAAAGTGAATCAGTGCTCGTGCTTTCACTTTCCCAATATACACGGTCATTTTTGACCCGTTTTATATTATGCTGAAATTAGAGGGACGCCCGTTCATTTTGAAGCCTACTGTGTACGCCTGTTTCAAATGTATGTCAAATGTATGTCACAGATTCACACAAATGTTTCACACAAATGATTCAAATGTATGTCACAGATACTACGAACTTTATGAACGCTCCTCGTGTACGTCTTTGCCGAATTCAGTACCCAGTCTGCAGGTCACCCAGTGATAGAAGCGTTCATGTGCGTTCGTGTGATTTTTTCGCATAGGAGTCGAGGGGGGGAGGGTGATATTCATACCGGTGATATAAGGGTGGAAGTGCTAAATTGTGAATGTAAAATTTTTAAAACTTGAAATTTACCAAATAAAGATGCAACAGAAAGACTACTTGTTCCCAAAGCCACAGCCCCTTTCAAGCGCGCACCCGCACGCACGCGCTCACGCACACACACCGCATCAGCCCATAAATGTCCGAGTGAAGCTTTTTGATAATTTACATCCATCCCTCCAGGAGAGCTATAGGGGCACTTAATGTATGGACGACAAAAGTGGACAGGCCTCCGCGTTGAGTAAAAAGACAGCGCTCCAAGCTTGACGGAGGGAAGAAACACACGTACTGCTCTCTGTTGTACGTCTCTTCCCCGCCCCGTTATCATCATCATCATCATCATCATCATCATCATCATCATCATCAGCCTATCTACGCCCACTGCAGGGCAAAGGCCTCTCCCATTATTCTCCAATTACCCCGGTCCTGTGCCAGCTGTGACCAATTTATCCCCGCAAACTTCTTGATCTCATCTGCCCATCTAACTTTCTGCCGCCCTCTGCCCCACTTGCTTTCTAGGGACCACTCTGTTACCCTTGTTACCGTTATAAGCGCTGTTATCCCCAAGCTGCAACGCACCGACCAGCGTTCTTCCGCTCAGAAGGCGAGCCCGGTGGGCTGGCCGCTGCCACCACCGCACTCACCGCTTCTTCTCGTGACTATGTCCAGGCGTTGCCTAGCAACGGAGACACATAACCTTTTTCTTTGTGTTTTATGTCTGGGGCGCGGCGCATCCCAAGTTGATGACGTACCTTTATAATTATCTTCCCGTCACGGACGATGTTGCCGCTTTTTATATGACGGGACATTAAATGTTTCGGTCTTTAAAAATGTAAAAAGAGAAACTGTAGCGTTTGATTGATTGATTGTGGGGTTTAACGCGCCGACGCAACGCAGGCGATGAGGCGCACCGTAGTGGAGGGCTCCGGATTAATTTTGACCACCTGGGGATCTTTAACGTGCGCCGAAATCTCAGAAACTGCAGCGTGCTGCCGCTTCCGGTAGGCGCATGAGTGGCGCTACCAACATTACTCAGACTGCGTGAAGTCGCTAAGCGTCCCGCTTTTAGTGACGCCGGCACTCCATTCTGAGGCTAGGGTTGCTGCGGGCATTCCTTCGTTTGACTTTATAAACTACTCATCACCAGGGATATAAACACCCCCCAACAACCCCCACCCCCAAATACAAAGATTCCGCTACCACGAGCATCACGTCCAGAGATTTATACACCGCCCCCCCCCCCAACATCCCCCCAAGAGAATTTTGTCCCCCCCAAATCAACATTCTGGATTAACCCCTGAGTGTATTGTACTTGCCCATGCGTCGTCATTCACGTGGCCCAAGGACACCTTGGCACAAGATGGAGATCGTGGGAATATCCTCGTACTAGTAATACCCCACAGACTGGTTTTGTGGAACTAGACCAACGATCACTCACTGCAGCTGTTTAGCACGACCAACTAATGACACGCTTCGCCTCACCCTTCCCTACCTACCTAAGAGGCACACATCTGGCTCAAGCTCAAACCCGGCACCTATTACAAACCGGCACAGCATTCTCACCCACATACCCCTTATGCCAGAACTGTGACCTCCCTCTCACCACCTACCACTTAGTATCCTCCTGTCCACACAACTCACATCCCTCACCCCTTGAGCAATGGCAGATCGCACTGAGCCACTCAACGCCGCAGAAACAGCAAGACCTGTTATTTAGAGCCTTGGAAGCTGCGCGGTCTCACGGCCTGCTAGATCAAATAGGCTGAACTCACGCCCTACTCTCCACACCATGTCAATAGACGTTTACTACTACTACTTACTACTACTACTACTACTACTACTACTACTACTACTACTACTACTACTACTACTACTACTACTACAACAACTACTACTACTACTACTACTACAACTACAACTACTACCACTCCTTCTACTACTACCACTACTACTACTACCACTACTACTACTACTACCACCACCACCACCACCACCACCCCTACTACTACCACCACCACCACCCCTACTACCACTACTACTACCACCACTACTACTACTACTACTACTACTACTACTACTACTACTACTACTACTACTACCACTACTACTACTACTGCTGCTGCTGCTGCTGCTACTACTACTACCACTACTACTACTACTACTACTACCACTATCACTACTACTACTACTACTACTACTATTACTACTACTACCACTACTACTACTACTACTACTACTCATAAGAAACCCTCAGAGTTGTGTTTTATAGTTCCTCAGCATTGCTTTGTGTTTATATTGTGTGAAAAAAAGTTCGAATGTCCTTTCGTATAACGATAAAGAAGGTCGAAATTTGAAGCTACGCAACCCGAGTCAAAGCAAAGTCCGAAAGCCGAGCGATCAAAGTCCAAGCCTCAATGCTCAAAGCCCAAGCCGCCAACGACAAAAGCCACTTGAAAAGAAAGCGGAGCGTGTGCCTTCGTTTACGTTTTGTGCTTCGTAAGCGTTTCCCTTACCGAAAATCAAAGCTCCTTTCTTAAGGGAAAGATGGTTAATTCACAGTCAAAAACACCTAAACTTTCTCCACCGCCTCAAGATGGCGCAAGGATAGACGTCAGCTCCGTAATGGGAGGGATCGAGGTTCGATTCCTACCACTGGAAGCGTGTTTATTTCTTTTTTTCTTTTTTTCACGCGCTTGATGTGCCTTTGTGGAAACCCATCCTCAACTTGTTCCCTCCCATTGCCTAAAGTTGGCTTTCCTGAAGGGCGTTTTTTGCGTACGGTCGCCATAAGTGAAGCATAAGTGTTGTATTATTTGTTATCTATCCTTCAAATACACACTACCGTGATATTGGTATATTTATACTTCAGCTTTTGTAACTATTTCAAATATTATGCTGACCAACAACTTCGTATCTTCTTTAAGACTGCGTGTTGCTTCGTGCTCTGTTGGTGGAGCCTTGAAACGGTTCCTGGTCTAAGTCAAGCTACTGCGGCCGTAGTGTTTCTGGAAAATAAATTGAAATTGAAATTGCAAGTGAAAGAAAGGCTTGCTGTAAAATTGCGCATTTTGAATTGTTTGTAGATTTTGCATCTGTACGCGAAAATAGCGTCTATAACCATCCACTCTTGCAGGGCGACTCGGGCGGACCGCTGATGGTGCAGTCCAGGTCGAAGCAGTGGACCCTGATTGGAGTCATCTCCTGGGGCATCAAGTGCGGCGAGCCAGGTGTCCCCGGAATCTACACCCGCATTACGCACTTCCTCGACTATATTTATGAGCACGCCGTCAATCAATGACTGCCGGCCTACTTCAGCAATAAACATGTGGGATCTTTACAATCGCATCTCCAATTAACGAACATGTTGGAGTAAAATCTCCACGGGTGTTGAAGCATCGAAACAGCAATGCGCATGACAGCGCATCAGTGTTCCTTTTCCTCCAACGAGAAATTACACCGGCAAATCAAAGGTACGCTGCAACGGTAGCGAGAACCAGTATAAAATATGTAGGCTGTATATTGTTATATGAATGTGCGGCCTACATGGCACCGAGATCGCACTTTCTTGAAGGTCTAGAACAAAGACCAATAACTCTCAAGATTATTTTAGGACCATGGACTTGTATCTCGAAGCGGCCCCCAAGCTCCAAAGAGTTTGTTCTCTTATTTGGATGATATTGGCCTAATTTCAAAATTGCAAGCCAAGTTCAGAACAACAACAACAACAAAAAAATGCGTTTAAGTCCATCGCGCGCGAAGCCCACGACAGTTCTTTTTTTCTTTCCGGCCCGGCTCTTTCTTGAGTTTTTTCTTCATTAATTCCCAATGCTCAGGAGAGAGGCATGGAGACGACTGTAAAGCCGGCAGACCTCTCTGTTTCTTCAATAAAAATCCTTCTCTCTGTCTTTCTCTCTCTACAAACAAGTCATGTCAACACTGTTAAAACACAGTTTTTGAGTGGCAGCTTCCCTTTTTTTTTTTTACGCTTTTCTGAAAACTAAACGCACGAAAAAGTGCGGGGTACGTTTCTTACGTCGACTAACTAATAGATTTTGCTCTATATCCCGCAATTTCATGCAGTTAAGCCTTTGCCACCTGCCTGCTCACAGTTGTTTTGCCAAAATACTGCAGCTATTAGAACCGATTAAGATAACCATTTAGGATGAATTCAAGATGGCCGTTGGTTAAGTATGCAAGCATCAGCGTGTCAGTGCACACAGCACTGAAAAAGTCCTCATTGAGTTATAGCAAAGTGTAATTCACGCAAAATGGCAGCCGTGGAATGCTTAAATAACTGGTTTGCCTGCACGTTGTACCCCATCATAAATTACTGCCGCACAGGCAGCTCGCGCACCATCTCGCCGGCAGTCGGTCGCGCTATTTCACAACAAAGTTTTTGGTTTCGCGCACCGAGGGTACACGTTACCTATAAAGCCCGCCGCGTAGCGGAAGGCTACAATCAGATTCACGCAGTTGGGATTTCTTTTTAGCGCATGCTGGGAATATCATACACACGCATATCATGCATTAGACACTGCATTAGGGAATATCATGTATATCATGCATTAGAGAATACCATGCACTAGACACGTATACAGTGCGGCCTCACGTGTGACAGAGGAACGACTTATCCGCAACCCACAACAGCAAATCTCGATGGCCTTAAAACTGCAAACTCGTGGGCACTTCCACACCATGCGTCACACAGCAGTGAGGCAAAACGAAGATAATTACTTCCACCAATTTTTCTTTACTGAATGTGTTAGCATTTTTAATAACATTACGGACCGTGTGTAAGTGCGTGACTCCAGTCCCGACTTCCCTGTAAAATATGGCACGAATTTAAAGGGCAATAACTGTCTCCCTGCCTCCACAGACATGGATTTGGGGAGGGGCACTGGGTGGGGAGGTGGGAATGGAGGGGCTCTGGGCATGAGTTGTCTGCGAAAACTCCTAAGTGGTTCCCCCGGATTTTCTAGCGAGCGCTGTTGTACCCGGAAGGAATATAGTCTAATGGCATCCCCCCCCCCCCCCCCCCCCCCCCCGAGGTGACGTAATACCTGATGACGACTCTGGCGAGGACATCGGTTTCGGTTGCGCCACTCCCAGCGTCATCAGTCAAGTGGAGCAACGGTGGCTGTGGAGCATATCGAGCCCGCAGCCGAAGAGCCGAGCAACTCGAAACAAGGAAGGGGGGTGCTGGTTGCTGCCCAACTTCATTGCATTTTATGATATCGGATGTACAAGCGAATGTTAGCGTGATTGGGTTACCTGTAAAGTCATGAGTGCGATGATGCGAAGCAACAAAAGGGTGAAGGAGGAGAACATAAAATGAAAAAGGTAAAGTAGAAACAAGAACAAATCCTAAACAAAAAATTAATAAAGCAATAATAAATAATAAAGCTTCGGTATGTTAGATTCACTTCATATGACCACTTCATACGACCACTTCATCACTCCATACGGGTTCACTCCATATACAGTAAAAGCCCGTTAATTCAAACTCGGTTAATTCGAACTTACAGTTAATTCTAACTGATGCCCTGGTCCCGGCACAACCCTGTTATTTCAATGGGGGAGAACTCCCGATAATTCGAACGCGTTGGTATCCAGAACGGTAATTCGAACTGGAATCCCCTGGTTTCCATCGCTACTCGCCGAAGAAGTCGGCCCAGAGCAAACCAAACCAAATTTACTAGAGATGCGAAACAATGAAAGAGAAAAACAACAGCGTAGCGCGGGTGCTACGCTGCTGGGACAGCGTATTTCGCTTCCGCATAACTGACTGATCAATTAACTTCGTTCACTGTCCGAGCTCTGTGAATATTATTTACGAAATCACCTGCCACAAACGCGTAGTAGCGCTTATTTCGCGGTAAGGAGTTCAGAGGTGGCTTCTTCGTGTTTTTACCGCGCAATGTAGCGCGATGTCTAGCACCCTGCCCGCTAATTCGAACTCCGCTTAATTTGAACAATTACACGGTCCCCTTCGAGTTCGAATTAACGAGATATTACTGTATACGCAGGGTTAGTTCCTCTTGCAGCTATGCCGCATATGCCGAGGTGGCCATGATTTTTCGTGTCATGCGTGCATCAACAAAAACTATGCGCCATTCCGTGTTCATCTTCTTCGAAGGACAGCCGTGGCTCATACCCACTTATAGTACATACCCCAGGAGAGGGGGGAGTCGGCCCGGAATTGTTGAAACCTCCACGCGCCATGCTAGCAATACTGCTATGCGCCAGATCCCGCTTCATCTTCCACGATAGACACCAAGGAGTCATATACCCATCTATGCTACGTACATTTTCCCAAGAGATAATAAAGTCTCCCCGCTCCTACCCTACGCAAACTCTTCTCACATAAACTGGGTGAGCCGCTTGTTATTACAACAAAGCTGTCTATGTCTAGGACCCAGCAGATCGTCTCCGGCAACCATGGCCGGCAACAGAGCGATGTAGACAAGAATCGCTAGCGAGCGTAGCGCCACGTTGCGGAGCCCACTCAAATCCATAAGATCGTAAAACTGCGCGCCACACTCCGGCGCATGGAAAAATCATATAAAATTCAGAAGGTCCTAGGGCCTTCATATTTTAATACAAGATGGCTTATATTTCCTTTAAAAAAAATGGCTGGCGACTACTATACTCCCTTATACGATATTTGGGCGCAGCTGTTCGGGCAGCTCGTTTAGCAGCAGCGGCAGACGACGAAGTTCCACCAGTTGCGTAGTGTGCGTAGCTCATTGCTCAGTGAGAACTGGCTGAGAGCGCATGTGTGCGTTCCACAACAGCCGCTGCAGATGCGCACGACTGGTTGCGTCACTCGCAGTTCAGCACTCACTCCTGATGGCTGCAGTGCGCTGGGGCAGCACTCACTCGTGGGTTCTCTCGGCTGTGAGCCTAGATCTGCGGCGGTGGCGCGAGGTGCGTCTCAGGAAGGGACCGCGAAGTGAACGCACATCATTGTCTCGCGAACGCCCCCCTCACGTTTTCGCCAAGCGTCGAGCGCTTCGTGCGGGAACAGCATACAGTCAAACCCGATTATAAGGAACCCGGATAGAGCGAATTATGCTATATATCGAACAAAACAAAATCCGTTACGAAAATGAATGCGAAACATATTCCTTATAACGAAGTTCACATCGGATATATCGAACTCGGCACGCCTACAATTGCCACCGAAATGCATGGCCTCGGAGCGGCGATTGAGATGCTGATTGATACGATTGAGATGTTGAGCCTTGCATGGAGCGACGTGACGCCTGACACCTTCCGTAACTGTTTCCGATGCACGCTATTCACGACGGAGCACATACAATCAGGGAGTCCGAACCAAGACGGCACCATCAGCGATCTGCGCGAAGAGCTCGCCAACGTCCCAGATGCTGTGCCGAAAGGAGTGTCCTTTGAGGATTTTCTGAGTGTTAACGACGACTTTGCCGTCACTGTGAGCCCCTCAGGCACAGACAGCGTCACTGATGTCATGGCAGCTGGTGTTGCTGAAAGCCCCGAAGAGACTGAAAATGTCACAAGGGACATCCTCAGCCTCTTCGGTGCTTTCATGAAGGTTAATGAAGCACTTACGCCAGTCGATGTGCTCTGCCAATATTACTTCGATATTGAAGGACACGGACTTGAACTGGCGCAAACGACGTCTCCACCAAAATTAAAGTGAAAACAAAAATCACCGCTCTTTTGTGAAATAGGCAGCTAAGGCGGAAGGTAGGGTTATTGCAAGCAATAAATGGATTGTTTTGTGTAAGGTAATGACATAAGTTATGCTTTTGTTTCTCTATGTGGGAATGGCAGGGGGAATCCCGCGTATTGCGAATTCGTAACAAAAAAATTTGTTATAGACGGGTTCGGCTATATCGAACTATTGTATATATCGAACTAATCGCGGTGCATGTTACAGTTCGCTATAACCGGGTTTGACTGTACTGCCCCTTCCCTTCCCCATGGCACACTTTCGGAGAGCGCTGGCTCGCGCCGCCACGGCGAACCGCCTTCCCCTCCCAATTTCGCGACATTCCCCACATTTGCTTCCTTTCACTCGTCGGTCTTCCCATTGTTCGCTCGGTCATGATGACGCCGACGCGGCTGAGCCCAGAGACGGGCGCCATAGGGGTGTGCCCTAAAATGTCCTCCCAGCAATTCATTTGTGTTAGGAGGTGAAGCAGACTTTAAGGGGATTGTTGTAAGCTTGATCTTTGTAAGATGGCTTTCCCACATCGAGTGTTGCACAGTGAATCACGTCAATCTTCGAAGGGAATACCATTACAGAAAGTGGCTCTAACGCTTGTTTTATTGAAACTATACCGAAACAAATTATATGACAATTAACCGCTAAGACGACTCTAACACGACGCCGGGTTTTATATAGTTTTCAAAATTAGATGGTTCATGGTGAAAATGTAAATATTGTGGAATTCTCGTCCACTCTCAGTACATATGGGATTCTACGGGAGGGAAACGGACAGCCCCATGTTTGTCCACCGGAACAAAACTGTAGTTCGTCAAAAGTTCATTCAGTTAATTAACCAGGGACTCGATCGGAAATTACAAACAAACGTGTTTTGCTTCGTGCACCCCTTGGACTACGACCCAGTCAAAGCTCACGTTGAGGCTCGGCACCGCAGCTTTGCTGGTCATCCTTCTTCCCAGAGTGGAAGGGCACTAAATTTTTTGAAGACATTCACATTGAAGTCACCGACAAAAAATCAAAACCCACTTTTTAAGATCAATGCGGTTAAAACGTAAAGCTTTCTCCCAATGGAACCTGAGTCAAGGTCAAAGTCTAAAATCCAAACTTCTTTAAACACAGCTGTTGGGCAAGTTGGTGCACTATGATTGAAAAAAGAGTCTAGCTAACACATGAGCTGCTGGGAGAGACGATGTTGAACATCTGAGCGCTTGTACCGTCGTTCTTCATTTGTGTCGTTGTCCAAGCCGCGCTCTATTTTTTCAACCAAACTGCTTCGACCTTGTCGCGATGGTGCAGATTGTACTTCCGCGCACCTAGGTCAACGGATGTGTGAATCATGTGCTCCGACGGGGATTGGGGAGGGGGGGGGGTGCAGAGGCTACCGGAGAGGCTACAGGTCTCTTGGCCAGGAATTCGATAATTACCCAGTGAGTTTGGCCAGGCTTCCTACACGGCAGTGTGTTTTAAACGTTATTTTTCTACATGTGGACGTTTGGGCGAGACCTTATCACGTCGAAGGCTTCAGGGACACTTTGGCCCGTTTGGAAATGCTCCCCGAGGTGATTGCCTTGAAGGCGACGAAGGCGTATCAAACGAATTACGTTGGGGCCCTGACTCAGGGATGAGAAGGGAGTGAAGCGCACACTCGCTGAGAACGATGTGAAAGTGAAGAGCGGCGGTGTTTGGTCATCGATGTGGAAAATCAGGACATGCGCATGAATCTGCACTGGCTTCTTCACAACGTGCCGAACGACGAAGTGCCAGAGGCCCAAGCTCCCTACGGGCGTGTCGTCGACGTCGGACGAGAATGGTGTCGAGTAAAGGGAGTTCAGGAGAAACGCTCGACAACGTGTACGGCGACGCTGAGACTCACGCTGCCGTATCCATGACCTGCCGCACTAGCTCCGTGTTGCAGGTGGCCAGTTGCTCGTGGTCATGCCCGGCAGGGCCCCGCAGTGTCTCCGCAGTTCCGCGGTGGGGCTTATTTGGTGCCACTTAAAGTGCGCTCCGCACCATCCGCCTCCGCTTCAGCCAAGAGCGACGTAGTGCTTGCGGACGTACGCGAAAGTCACTGGACCTGCCGCAGACGTGGACGCCGCCGAAAACATCATGAACGAGCAGGAGGCGGAGGAAGCCGCGGCCGGCGGAGGAGTAGCGGCCGAAACAGCGGATTCGGCGGCTGAACTTAGTGCCACGGCCGCTGGATCTTCTCATCCAGCGGCCGTGTTAGTGCTGTGAAGCAGGAGGCCGCCCCCCTGGAGCAGCAGGTGCCCCTTGTCGACGTAGTAGCCCCTGCCCAACGCCGCCTGTATTAACATTGCCTGACGCGTCGCGCGCTTTTCAATGGGAAGGGTAGGGACGCTTAGTTCAGGCACTGATCCACTATGTGGCGCGTTCCGGCGGACATCTCGCCTTACGTCACTGCTCGCGAGTCGCGAACGCTGCACCCACTTCTACGACGTGTGTCTGTCAGCTTGCCTGTTGGGCTTCAAGGGCCGTTTCGCTTACATCTTAGCCGCGACGGGGCGCAGTTCTGTGGCGCACTGGGGATCTCGTTCAACGTGTCGCTCACTTCATACTTACTGCAATTTTTGAAAGATAAAGACGGTGGCGAACTTAAATAGTGTAAGAACATACTGGTTGTCGGGTAGACATATAGCTAACAGCAAAACGATATTTTCTGCTGGGGCAGCCATTATTTAACTATTTTTTTTATGGAGTATTTAGAGAAGAAAAACTTGCGTGCGCGTTTTTTGTTCAGGCGCTCACTTCTACGATTACTTTCCAATAATATCACGTGCTTGTAAACTTCAGAAAATTATAGGAAACAAAAGGATAAGCAGCTGGGATCCCGCCACGCTGTCCGGGCGCTTCTACAGTACAGTCCTCAATATTAGAAGTGCGTACCGATGCGGAGTGCGAACAGCGGGGTCAAAAAAATACCTAAATGCGGAGGGGATAGAGGTGGGATGCCCCACTCAGAAAATTTCAGGGCCTGTGATCCGAGTAGATAAGCGCGCAAAGCCGGCATCAGCCTGCTGCAGCGCAAGGGATTTTGCTTCGTGACAAAGGAAGTTTTATCAGTGACAGACCAAGAGAGACAGGCACGGTGTAGACAGGCATGGTGAAAAACAAGAAGGCGTGGGAGCGCCGCCTCGGGAACGCTAAACAAACTTTCCACTATTTTGCATAGTTTCCGAGAAGCGGCACTGGCTGGCGGACACGAAAGCACGCTGGAAGGCTACGGAGCGGGGAAGGGTAGGAGAGAGCAACAGGAGAGTGGCTGTTTGGCCATTTTTCGCTCACGCGTTAGGCACTGTTTATACAGGCGGCGTTGCCCTGCCGTACCCGCAACCGACGCGGCGCGAGGGGGCGAGTGGTGTGCAGACGTGAAAACAGGCTATCGCGATTCGCCATGCGTCCGTTTAACGAGTGCGACGCCAAACACGCGGGCTGTGGAGGCGCCAGCAACACCAAGGTGCCTGCAGGAGGGGCTATGGTGCTTAGCTCCTGCAGCTTCAAGCCCATGCCCAGCACGCCTTGCGACAGGGGACCTGCAGCTGCGAATCCCTTGCAAGCGTTATGTGTGCTAGCTGTTCGTTGCTTATGCAAGCGCCGTGTTAGGTCGCGCTATAGCTTTTTTTTTTGAAGCAAAGCTTTGCTAATCTCATCGAGCGGTTTCGCTGCCGCAGTAAACTTGACCTTCGTTTGACAGCAGCTGCGCCGTACCCTTAGCAACACATCACGTGACTCGCCAGGCCGAGCTCCGCCGACGAATTCGCCGCTCCCGCCGCCGCTGCCGGATTTGCGCATGCGCTCTCCGCAGCTGGTTCGCGCCTTACCTCGTGTACAGCACTATACCTCGTGACTCGCCGAGGGCATTCGAGCTTGGTCATGCATGAAGCCAGATCCGGCCGTCTTCTCTGAGCGTAGCGCGGGAGCTGGAGGCTTCGAGTCGTCGTCGGCAAGCGGCGTCTGACCGTTCCGCGGATGCCGCAGGGCGAGCAACTTGGCTAAAAACTCCAGAAGCGGGACCACAACCTAAGAATTATAGCTAAATCAACGCTAACGAAATGAAACCATGTTAACCAGGCTAAGCCAAGCTAAGCCGCAGCCATTTTTTTTTCGGGGTTGGGCGTGAGTGCGGGGGGGGGAAGGGGGGGGGGCTGTATTAGGTTCACAAAATGCAAGTGTAAAGCGTCCCCGGTGTGTCTGAATCTTTCATTATGTGGTGTTCATTTTTTCATTTGCGTTGTAACATCCTAAATTCGCGCGGGCTGTCTGAGCGTAAGCATCAGAACTAACTGCATAGTCTAATCAGCGATGCAAATTTAGCCATTGTAGCCTTTCAGGAAACGAATGTTGAGAGCGAGCGAGACATAGAAAGACTGGTGGGCGTGAATAGCTCCAAATACCACGCCTGTGTCAGCCATGCGGTGGCTTTGTCGGCTGGGTGTTTGATTTTAATACGTCGGAGCAGCGGCGCAAAATTGGACGTCCAGTTTGTCTGGCCGGTTTGTGATTTGTGATTTTGTTTTATCGTCACAAGAATGGCAGATAATTTGTATGTACGCTCCGACAAAGGTCGACGAAAGAAAAGCCTTTTTCGAAGACCTGAGGCCATGGCTTGAAACAGAATGTGTTAATATTTTGTTGGTACATTTTAATTGTGTATGCTCGGCTCGAGATGAATCTAGTCCGACTCCGTATCGCGATAGAGCACAATTGCATTGAGTAAAGTCATTGCAGAATTCGGCCCATACGATGTGGGCGATGCTTTGCACGATATAAGGCAGATTCAGCACGCACATTTGCAGTCAGTCAATCATTCAGGTATTTTGTGGGCGTCTGAACAGACAACGCCGCCTGTATAAACATTGCCTAACGCGTGAGCGAAAAATGGCCAAACAGCCACTCTCCTGTTGCTCTCTCCTACCCTTCCCCGCTCCGTAGCCTTCCAGCGTGCTTTCGTGTTCGCCAGCCAGCGCCGCTTCTCGGAAACTATGCAAAATAGTGGAAAGTTTGCTTAGCGTTCCCGAGGCGGCGCTCCTACGCCTTCTTGTTTTTCACCATGCCTGTCTGTCTTTGTCTGTCACTGATAAAACTTCCTTTGTCACAAAGCAAAATCCCTTGCGCTGCCGCAGGCTGATGCCGGCTTTGCGCGCTTATCTACTCGGATCACAGGCCCTGAAATTTTCTGAGTGGGGCATCCCACCTCTATCCCCTCCGCATTTAGGTATTGTTTTGACCCCGCTGTTCGCACTCCGCATCGGTACGCACTTCAAAAATTGAGGACTGTACTGTAGAAGCGCCCGGACAGCGTGGCGGGATCCCAGCTGCTTATCCTTTTGTTTCCTATAATTTGCTGGAGTTTACAAGCACGTGATATTATTGGAAAGTAATCGTAGAAGTGAGCGCCTGAACAAAAAAACGTGCACGCAATTTTTTCTTCTCTAAATACTCCAGAAAGAAAAATATCAGTAAAATAATGGCTGCCCCACCCGAAAATATCGTTTTTCTGTTAGCTATATGTCTACCCGACAATCAGTATGTTCTTACACTATTTCAGTCCGCCTCCGTCTTTATATTTGGAAAAATGCAAGTATGAAGCGAGCGACACGTTGAACGAGATCCCCCAGTGCTCCACAGAACTAGCGCCCCGTCGCGGCTAAGATGTAAGCGAAACGGCCCTTGAATCCCAACAGGCAAGCTGACAGACACAAGTCGTAGAAGTGGGTGCAGCGTTCGCGACTCGCGAGCAGTGACGTAAGGCGAGATGTCCGCCGGCACGCGCCACATGGAGGATCAGTGCCTGAACTAAGCGTCCCTACCCTTCCCATTGAAAAGCGCGCGATGCGTCAGGCAATGTTAATACAGGCGGCGTTGGAACAGAGAACGATGCTAACGCCATAAAGTTTCTTAGTAAGTATACTAGAGAGGAAACTGCGCCTGGTAAGCCATGTCGTCGTGGGGGTTCATGGGAAGACGCCCCTTTTTGGCTTGGGCTTGGCATGTCAATTGGATTCTTAAGCGGTTTTGGGAATTTGCTTTCTTCACTATGCATTAACACGTCTACGAGCTACAAGAAAGCCGAAATCCTCCCTGTTCTGTGGTAGCCGTGTTCGGTAAAACAGCAGGCAGTGAGTGATCGCACATGACGTTGATCATGTCGCAGTCGAAGGACGTATTACTGAGCGGGTAATATGCCGCGGCGAAATTTGTAGCCGACGAGAAGGAGAAACAAAACATATTTCGACGAAAACATGATACGACAGATACGGGCGCCTGTAGGCGTCCTATCTTGTCATCGTCCACGACTGTTTAACGCCACGTTTTCTTTTTCTTGTTAAACTGTAGCTGACGGTCGGTGCACCGGTTCACCACGAAGGCAGCATTTTCATAGGCATGCTCAAAAAACTTTCCAAACTGTTCAAACAACTTATTGTTTGAAATAATGGTAAAATTAATAAAATTACAGTCTCTAATGAGTCACCCCCCCCCCCCCCCCCCCCCCGAAATATTAACATTGTTCGTAACTACAACCTTGGCCTGCGGAATAGTAGGCACAACCGTTCCGGCACAAATACGCTTTACTTCCTTTTTCCTTAATTTTGGAACAGCCTGTTTTTATTTTCCACTTACATTATTGCACACAATTCTTCGCGTTTTTGTGGCACTTTGTTTAAATTGGCGGTAGCTAAAACGTTCCAACTCAAGCCAATGATGAAACTAAGGCGAGCGCATATATAATGGCGGCCAATGACGAGACAGACGGCCTTGATGTGAGCCGCGTAGACGCTAGCGCCAGATTCCTCTCTAGTGTGTATTGTGAGAAACTCTACGGCTAACGCAACCGAGATCACGTGCAACTTTCCCATGAAGCAATCCCAAAGAACCCTCAATCGCTCCACGTGCTGCGCTCGAGACGTCCGAATGTGCTTTATATGACACACTGAAGGAACGTAACTAAAGCACATTTTCTTTTCTTTTTTTCATCCACTCAAGGTAATTTTCGCACCGAGCGTGCAACGCTAAAATGGAAATCTAGATCACGGAAAACATTCTTCCCATTCCTTTAAAATGGGATCGCCCAATTTAAAGGGACCCTGCAATGCTTTAGACAAGCGATTTCACTCTTTCCTACGCGTCTGGAAGCACTGCGAAAGCTATAGTTATCGCCAGCACGGAGCGGCACTGCGTGATTTGCTAGTCGCACCAGATACGCCTTCCATTTCTTCTTTCTTTTGGGGGCTTTTTTTTAAGTTGCTATCGAAAAGCATGCATTGCAACAACTAAAAAAAAACGGCCAACAGCCACCACATGGCCTTAGTGACGTAATTCGAGCCGTAGCAGAACTTCAAGACCTGGGAAGACAGAAAAATGTTTGGGCGAGTTTACAAGTTATCTGTTGGGCATAGAACAGTAATATTTGGCTGAGGTACTTTGCGACCCCCTAATCAAAGTACTGGGTGTGTTGGGTGACTACGTTCTGGAAGCATTTAAGATTTCAAGGAAAGTTGAAAAAAGTGTTGCAGGGTCCCTTTAACGGCGAGACCACGTTCCGTTAACGAATAGACAGAGCCATGGCCTCTGACGGATGGCACTGCCGCGAAGAGCAAACAAATTTCCACTTTTCCTCTCCGCCGGACAAGGGCGGAGCGCAATAACTTTCTCGCTCGCAAGCGTCTTGTGTAGTCTGCCGACTGCAGGCAATTGCTGCATGCCACGTGTACTGGGGCTTCTTTGGTCAATAACCTTGAGTCCGTGTAATCAATAATTGACGCAAAACACGTTTAAAGGGTTAATAAATGCTCAGCACTTTCTTTAAAAGGCAACTAAAGTGTCTGGCCGCACATTTATAGACGCGTGGCTGCTTCTGCACCCACAAAAACAACCCAACCTGTAAGCCTCGGGGGAACTCTGGAGAGAGCGTATATAACGCTGTCCTGACACATCAAAGGCTACCGTCCGTGCGTAAGCTATTATGGCCATTGTCAAAGCTCTTCCTCCACTTTATTCTCGCGCGCCTCCGACCTTCGAATTTCGAATCTCGTTTATAGCCCTCGCTTTATGTTTTGCGCAATTTTGAGGTGACGCCGCACGCTCCCTGCCTGTTCATAGAGTGCAATGACACTTCAAGGTTGGGCTCCTGGGAGCTGGTGCGGGATTTGTCGGAGAGAATCTGGCTTTGCCCCTGACGTTAGTACAGAGTAATGACTTTGCGTATCTGCATGCGTCCAGCCATAAAGTATCCATCAAAGATAACTGCTAACCAAAAGAGAACCGGAACCGCATGCAGGGATCTTTACAGACTCGCAAGGGACTTGTCGGCAACAGATGAGGTATAACGCCAGTACTGCAGTGGCTGACATCTTAAATGAACAAAATGAACACGCACACAACACATACGCGATATCATCTTGATTCCCAGTCACGAAAAAACGTGCAGTAACAAAAGAGCTGACTCACTCGCCAGTGCTGAAAGCGTCCGGTAGCAGAGTATTATGCAAATCCAGCCCCTGTGAAAGGATATGGCACTTTACACGCTCAGAAACAGCAAGAGGGTTTCCATGACCACACCCGAACCCATTCGCAGACAAGCTACCTTAATACACCGACAAACATTTCCTACACCTGCCCTACTTCATACCATAGAATGAGAGACAGCTGGGCGAGAGACCATTGGCTGTGCACGGAAGCGAGAACTTCCCCACCAAGACGCCGTCTTTGTGGAGGACAACTCAGCGGTGTTCACATCCTCTGCGAACGCCCAGTCGTAAAAAATACCTCGGGAACCTAAAGCTGGTATTCTGAATCCCTCCTGCACTCGAGCCTCCAGTCGAGGAGGTTTTTGAACGTGATTTTCGCGTGTAAAAGCATTGCGGTATCGCCAGCTCAGCCGAGACGAGGAAACACATGGAGTAGGGGACAGCCTGAGAAAACGGCATAAGTCCGTATTATGAAAACGAAATAAGTTCGTTTACGCACTCCGAAGGCGAAAGCCTAGTGATTATCCCAGACCTCATTACCGCTACCTCGTGTCTGCGTCTCTGTCTTCGCTCTCGTTTCTTCGTGTTAAGTCGCGAATTACTCCTACGGGCAGTCTGACCGTAATCCATGCGTCAGATTCGCCACAGTGAGAAAACTTCTCCGCATGCGCCTGTTCTACTCATGTTGGCGTCACGTTCACCTGTCTCGTGGCATGCCCCAGGCTGATACTGGTTCCACTTCTGCCAGGGTGCCAGGTTAGAGCAGTGCACTTGGCTTCTGGGATGGAGACCCTGGTTTAAAACCCACACGAACCAAATGTGTTTTGGTTTATTTATTTTCTCTTCACAGCGGCGGCCGTTCCGGTACCCTTCGTGTTGACGTCGACGAGGGTCACTTTTCGCGTTCGATTATGCGAAAACCTACGCCTTCATACAAAAACTGTGGTTGATGCCTCGGTCATAGGAATCGGTAAGACACGAAAGTGAAATGTGCAGCGAAACTTGTAGCTGAGCATGATTTGCGGGTCGGCGGCTGTCTTGTGCTGTCGGCTGTCGGTGTGCTTGGCGAGCGACGTCCTGCCGGCGGGTCGGTTCGGCAAAGGTGTACTGGCGTCATTTCCGTGGCGGATACGACGTCAGCGAAATCTTGGTGTGTCCAGGCATAAAACACTTTCGTGTTAAAATATAAAACCCGAAAACGAACAACCCTAAGTATAACGTACTCTTTAGTACTAAAGGATGCTTCCCCGCAAGAACACCCGGTGTGCAGGGATGCACCCTTTACAGGCCGCTTGCTTCGTTGTTCTGGCGTCATTTCCGTGACGGATATGATGTCATTGAAATCTGTGTATCCCGGAATAAAACACTTTCGTGTTAAAATTACCTAACCTTCCGGCATGCTGACCTCTGCAATTTGGCGGCAGACGAAGAGCAGTAGATGTATAAATCGGGCAGGGGTTGTTCGCGATGCGGCCTGAATGTGAATAAGCAACTTCCTCTTAATTGCTTGCAATTTTTTTGTGTTTCCACAAGCCCTCAAGGTTTAGCGTGAATGTATTCTAGGAGAGAAATAGAGAGAAAGTGAGAAAGAGGAAATAACTTTTATTTGCACCCATCTGAATGACGAGGGAGAGGACATTAGCCTGGACCCTCGCTCATCCCTTTAACCATCGGCCGGAATCCCTCGGGATTCACCGGTGGTCAGGGTGGGACCAATGATTTTTCGTTGCTCTTCTGTTGTGTGGTTGCGTAATAAGGCCTCCCAAGATTCTGAATTTCTGTTTGGGTCGTTATAGGAAGGGCATGTCCAGACCATGCGTACTAGGTCTGCATTGTTATGATTAAAATCTTCCGGATGTCATTTACAGTACAGTTGGGGGTTTGGAAACACCCCGGTTTGCGATTTCCTCCACATAACTTCCTCCTTTTTGCTGAGATGCTTATCTGCCGCTAGATAGGTCTTGCGACCGAGCTTATAATGAGAAATTGTTTCCTGAAATGCCCTGTATTTGCCGGAATGCCCTTAGGGGATTTCCTGAAATCCCCTAAGCTACCTATGGTGCCATAGGTATCTTAACAGTGTTCAACGCCAGTCGACCATCCTCGACATGTCGCAGACGCTCGAGTTGCGGCCCGGGGGTTAAAAAGAAGGTCCCTGCACCCCCAGTAGTCCGAGTGGCGCTGGCTACCATCCCCAAGCGCAGGAAGCAATTACCTTAATTTAAATACCCGAGAAAGTTGAGGGGAGCACAGCCCCGCCGTTAGCGTAGTGGTCATCGCACCAGACGCGTATTCTGGAGGCCATGGGTTCGAATCCCACCTGGCGAGTATGCTTTTCTCCACTTTCTTTGAAAAATCTCTACCTGTTTCAACGATTAATAAATGACGTACCGCATTATCCCCTTAGCTTGCTTGACGTGTGTGCGCGTGCGTTGTCTACACCAGGTTTTTAACTATTACTACGGTATTCGAGAGCTCATTCCCTGCTATATATATATTATTTTTGTATTTTCTACTATTTGTGTATATGCGCGGGCATGCATGCGCAATCGGGTGCGTAGCGCTTCTTACAGTTAAGGCATAACTGTGACGCGATGAGCCCATATTATAGTCCAGACGGACCACAGAAATTTTTATGCAGTAGCTAATAATTGTTTGGCAAGGAAGGAATCTAAACAAACATTTTATCCACGCGCAAGCCACGTGCAGGGTTTTCCAGACACTTCTTATGTTATTTATTGGGGGCGTTATTTTAACGAAGCCAAGTAAGTTCTACCGCAGAGCGCACGAGCTTGCGGAAGAAGCCGGCTAGCGCATATACCTTGGCTAGTTGTCTGGCTCATAACGCTTGTGCCGCATGTAACAGGCCAGCGTCACATGGTATACGCAGCGTGCAAACTGATCTGGGAGCTACCGTTGTTTTATTAACAGCGAAGCTGTTTATCAAATCGTTGGAGTTTTGTGTCCGCAGTTAAAAATACCAAGAAAATGCCGGGCGCACGTGAGCACGTGCCTCGCGGCGACCTCCCGTCAGGTAAAAAAAAAAAAAAAACAAGAAAATGTCGAGTGCTCGTTTGTGCGTGCTTAGCGGCGACCGCCCAGTGTCCCTTTCGCGTGTTTGTCAAGACAAGCATACCCATTTAGCCACAATATTGGCCACGATTGCCCGATAAAGGTGATGTCCAATGATTATCACTTCCGAAAAATAAAGGAAGCTTACACTTTAGCAGCACAAATGGGCTAGAGGTCGTTGCGGCAACGAAGAAGCAGCAAATCGGCTGCAATCGTGAACGTAAGTTTTGTCGTGACGGTCGTGAAGGTTGCGTACAGCTTCGCTACCTTCAAGTCTTACGCGTTAGTGTGAGCTTCTTTCATTTTTTTTTTTCACCCTAACGTCAGGCGAAGGCCCCCAATGTCAAGTGCTCCGGTCGCACCACTGAACATATTGAACTGTTTTTTTCGTTTTTCCCTTCAAGTGTACTACAGACACCGCGTCGCAAGAGCTGCAGAAGACTCCCATTAGGCCCCTCAAGATGTGTTCAATCGTGTATGCTTAAGCGTCACTTCTCTGATGGGATGTCTGTTGGGCGTTACTTATTTTTTTTCGTCTAGGGGTTCGATTCCCGGCCGCGGCTGCCGCTTTTCTGATGGAGGCGAAAAGCAAAAACGCCCGTGTGTACGAGATTTCGGCGCACGTTAAAGATCCCCACGTGGTCAAAATTAATCCGGAGCCTTCGACTACGGCACGCCTCATCGCCTGCGTTGCGTTGGCGCGTTAAGCCCTACAATCAATCAATCAATCAATCAATCAATCAATCAATCAATCAATCAATCAATCAATCAATCAATCAATCAATCAATCAATCAATCAATCAATTTTTTTCAGCTAGGGGGCCATTCCCAGGTTGCTCTTCTTTAATTCACGCAGCAAGCACTATCAGTAATGGAATTTAATTGTTACGTTTTGGAATTCTGCAGATAGAGTAAAGTTTTTAAAGCTACTCAGAACCCCTGTCATTCTTGAGTCACGTTCAACCATTGGTAAATGACGCGCGTCTGTCTTTCCGCTCGGACGGCAACATTTCATAGCGCTGACTGGCATGCTGCTGCCCAAATTTTTTTATGAACCTCGTTTATGGCCCTTGCGTCCACGTACTTTATTTTAACGTGGATGCCTGACCACAAGAAAAAGGTTGGTGCGCCATCTACACCGAGCCAAAGTAGATGTCAAGCTAACATGTTGCCAAACCACTCTACCTGCAAATGGGATCTTCAGTGCTTTATTGCTTGTTAGTAATGGTCGTGGCAATAACTGAGTTGCAAGACAAAATACAAACATGATATACACCCTCGGGTGAATTGATTGCCGCTCTCGTAGCATGTGAGTCGCAAGTCATCCAAAACAAAAGCTTTCAGTCAGTAGAGTCGTGTTTCGCCGACGATAACCACTGGCGATTCTTGTTTTTGTCTCAGCCATGCCAAGTTGTTGTGTATGAAGATTTCGATGTCTGTTATGGATTTTCTAGGGGTGATTTAGAGTTGAAGATCACGTCATTGGTGTTTTTACCACAGGCGCCCGCACGGCCGGTTACATAATTTTTTGGCTCCAGCATCAGTAAGTACCCGCGCCAAGTGCTATCTGAGTAACATTATGTGAGTTTCGTGACATGCATGAAATGTAAAATCCGAGGTAAACGCTTGCCAATACACCACTATGGATGTGTGCATCCCTTCAGGTATGTAAAACTGTACAAGTTTTCGTGCGAGGACGGCATGAAAAAACCCCACGAGCTGGAGGTTAACCGCTTGGCTGCAAAACGTCTCCGAGTCATCAGGTCCGCTATAATCACGAAAATCTCCTCACTATCCGAGAACTGACCCACACACCCCTGAAGCACACGTGTGGAATGAATTTGATCCACCTCGCAACAGAGGCTGTCATCGTGCGCTGCGATAACGCTGAGAAGTAGAGCAGACTGTGTGCGATAACAAGGCTTGTCATTGGCCTCCTTGAAAAGAGGAATTGATTGGTTGATTGTGAGGTTTAACGCGCCGACGCTTCACAGGTGATGAGTCGCTCCGTAGTGGAGGGCTCCGGATTAATGCTGACCACCTGGGTATCTTTTAATGGCCCCATCCGCAATAGGAGAAATTCCAGTTTATGATTGGAAGCGGAAGTATGGGCGTGGCGGCGTTTGCCTGTTTTTAGAAACACCTGTCCTTACATACCCCGCTTTAAACTATTTCTCTGAAAGAGAGATCAACCCCGTTTTTTTCGTCTGGCGCAACCAAAGCGGAGCAGTACTTTCGTCTCAACCTTGTGGTTGGATAAATCGCACACTGGAGCAAGAGGCATGTTCGATCTCAGCCATGCATGAACAAGAAACAAGACATTAGGAATGACACCCTTTCGCTTAACCGCTTTCCATTGCTCGCGAACCCGAACGGCTCCGCCAGCGGCCGTGGGCGGTGAACCTGAGAGACGACTCGGCATGCGCACAGCGAAGCAAGCAGCGAACTGCTCGGTGCTCCAGCCGTCCATTCCTCTCGCCTTTCGGGGCTCCGCCAGACAAACAGGCGCCGCCGAGATGGGATGTCGCGGCTCAGCCAGGCGTGTGGCCCGTTGACTCGCGCGCTCAACTCGAACCGTGATGAATAGCGCCGGCGCAAATGCTAACAAACGTGCGAATGCTAAGTGCGAGAGGCTATGGAACCCGGAGAAACTACGCAGCCAGAAAAGGCGCGACTTTTCTTCCCACGAGTGCGCAACAAAGAGAGACCAATGTCCCTTTCTCGGCAGACGGTGCAGATCCTGCTGCCGCGGCTCCCGCTGCCCACTGGAGCTTCTCCCGCCAAACGATCCCTGGCGCTGAGAGGAGGAAAATCCGCGTCACATGACGACGACGACGACGACGACGACGCGATCGCGTGTCGCGCTCATGTACGCAGCACAAAATGGAACACCAGTTGGGAGAGCGTGGAGGACCCCGCAGGCTAGCGTACAGGCACGCGCCGTGCGGAGTAGCCTAGCGTGGCGGGCGAGGGAGGGGCGGCCAGCGTACACGGAGAGTCCGTCCGCCTCTTTTCTTTCCGCTCCAGATGCCGGTGGAAACAATGGGGGGAAAATGAGGCCAGGGAACAGAGACAATGTCAACGGGTGACGAGTGCCGAAGACGATCGCCGCCTCCGGGCTTGGTGGCTGAACGTGTGCGGAACCCTTTCGGATGATCGTTTGACGGCCCCAACGAGGCGACTGTTCTCTCTTTCGCTTCAACATTTTTGCGTTGTTAGTTTATCTTTTGTGCTCTTGGCGCGTTCTCAGTGCAGTGACTACGTCTGATGCGCATTCTACGCGTGGTCGCGATCGAGGAATTTCGGCACCTTTTGCCTTCTCTCGTTTTGCCTTACGTCATCCGCCGTTGGAGCGGGAGTCAAGGCTGCTTGCTTCAAGTCCAGACACCAGACAATGTAGGGCTGGCAATAAACTGGCACTGGGAACAGAGTCTCTAATAAAGAGTTCGTTTAAGCCTTCCCAGAAAGAGTAAATAGATATTGCAGGGAAAACATCTCAATAAGAAAATTCGAGGAGCTCAGCATTTCTCATGGGTTCGCACCCCGGGCGTTGACTTTGGGCTTTGGCTGAGTGGGGAGCCACGCGTCGGGGATTGGCTGCGCCTAGTGAAGACGTAAGCTCTGACGTGTAGGTGTTTTCCTAGTTGAGAGAGACGGCGTGCACTTGTCAGCATCACTGTCCGATCTACTGATAAGACGTGCAGGCCTAAGAAAATCCGAGTTAAGACCACAACCTCCGCTATTTCCTTAGTCCTAGCATCTCAATTGCGAAGGTGACGGAATTATTTAGTTTTTTTTTTACAAGCTGCACTTTTTTGGAAACATTGTATTGTTCATGTTCTTCCAAGTACTTCGACACTGCATGTTTATGCAATGTAAGCCACACCATGTATTGGTTTCTAGGCCTCAGTCAAGCAGTCTCTAACAACGTCTTGAGCAGGAATTCATTTGGATAATTTATAAGATAAATTGAATTAAATTAAATGGAGACACGAAGGAAAACAGATGAAGCACTGGGGCCTCCCCAGCAACTTTCCGGCGATTTCCCTATGACGTTCCAGAACCTCTTTTTTGCGAATGGCAGCCGCCGACCTAATCAACCGCCAGCAGACATGAGTGGGTGATTGTATACTCTACTTCCGTTTGATCGTATCACTTGAGTGCGAACGTACAGTTATCACATTGATAATTATGTTTTTAGAGGTAGCCCATATCCTGTCACTCCTGCCGCCCATAATACTTAATTGTGGCGCGAAATTTGAATTTTATGTAATTATTGCGTTTTGGGGGGTAAAATTACGTCTTTCGTGGCTGGATTGAAGCTGAATAAGTTAAAAGACTAGCTATTTCAAATTCGCGAAAGTTTTATTCTGCGTTCGTGGCCACTTTACGACACAAGGCACAACAAATTTCGGGCCACGGGCGCTATAAAGGCCATTTCCCTATGCCACCTTTTTCGCTTATTCGCTGCCGTCGGCTATTGCAAGTCCGCGTGCAAGTACAAAGGGCTACACTTGCCGGAATCCTAGCACGCTTAACTCTTACAACCTGTGCGCGAACAAACGATAAGTCGGTGTAAACAATGGTATCAGTCAAAACCAAATGTGGAAGGCTCTGACTGTGTGAAAACACGTCGCGCAGCACTGGGGAGTCATTAGGATGCTCGGTGCGCCTACCGCGAAGGGTGCAATCTGGCGCATAATACACGTGAAATTGGGCTCTATACGTCTACTAAACTGTGAAATACATAATTGCATGGATACAACTGCGCAATACGGCAACACATAGGAGTTCGGCAAATTCGCTTTAAGGTCCTTTTAAGATCAGTTATCTGGGACAACTATTACAAACCAAGCCAGGAAAAGGAAATTGCTTTGCGCTGCTAAGCACGAGGTCGTGGGTTCGATTCCCGGCCGCAGCGGCCGCTTTTCTGATGGAGGCGAAAAGCAAAAATGCCCGTGTGTACAAGATTTCTCACGTTAAAGATCCCCAGGTGGTCAAAAATAATCTGGGGCCCTCCTCTACAGCGCGCCTCATCGCCTGCGTTGCGTCGGCGCGTTAAACCCTACAGTCAATCAACGAAAGGAAATTGCTCGAAGAATGAACAGGCGTGATTGAGCCCAGTGTGACGATGATAAAAATTCTGCAGGAATTCAGAGAATTATCTACTAATGCGTAGCATTCTTATGCCGCATGTCTTGACTGTGAGTTTTTTACAGCCAATTTTTTTTCTCTAAATCCTGTCCGACGACTCCAATTGCGTTATTATAACGATTACAGGAGAAACTTCGAAAAATATGCATTATTGTCGAAATTCAGGGCGTTACACGGTTCGCCGTTTTCCGTAATTATTTTATATTTTTCTTTTTTTTTTTAGTTTTTCAAAATTTTGTTCGACCAATTATCTCTATGTACGCTTTTATAACGATTACAGGAGAAACTCTCGCGAAATCTGCATTATTGTGGAAATGCCATGCGGTGTACGTTTTGCCATTTTCCTTAATTTTTTATTGTTTTACTTAGTTTTTAGTTCTTCAAAATATCGTCCCACCAATTATCTCCATTTGCGTTATTCTAACAATTAGATTTGAAACTTTCGCGAACACTGCATTATTGTGTAAAAGCAGGGCTTACATGTTTCGCCATTTTCCGTTTGATTGATTGATTGTAGGGTTTAATTAACGCGCCTACGCAACACAGGTGATGAAGCGCGCCGCAGTGGGGGGCTCCGGATTAATTTTGACCACCTTGAGATCTTTATCGTGCGCCAAAATCTCGAACACACGGGCGTTATTGCTTTCCGCCTACATCAGAAAAGTGGCCACCACGGCCGGCAATCGAACCCGCGTCCTCGTGCTCAGCACCACAACGCCTTAGCCATTAAGCCACAGCGGCAGGTTCGCCATTTTCCGTAATTTTTTTTTTACGGAAAATTCGTAATTTTCCGTAATTCTTTAATATTTTTCATCTTTCCTAGTTTTTAAAAATTTCGAGCCACCAGTTATCTCCATTTGCACCATTTTTAGGGAGAACAGGTGGCACTTCCACGATACCTGCCATTTTGTGGAAATGCAGGGCGTTACACGGTCCTGGCTGTGGTGATACTCGGCAAACAATGCTGCGCATTAATAAATAAGATGACAGCGTGGCAGTTCTTTATTACTCCAACAAAACAATGCTGGTCGCAAAACAAGGCCTACCATCATCACCATCCTACATTTCATTTTTTATCCCAGGTGGATTAAAAGGCCAGTCGATGAAATATTTTCGAGCAAAATTGTCACCACAGCCAGCTGTCCCGTTTTATCGCATCGAAGTCAAGGCTGACCACCTCAAGCTGGATTCGGTTACTACACGTGACACTTGTTAAGTTCCTCGTAACAGTACTAGACAAACGCAATCGTAGTTGTTCCTTTCTTTGGGTTGAGCTAGCTCTTCAGGAAACCGAACCAGTAACTGTGTGTCCGCTTACCGCTATCGCAGAAATCTGAATATTTTAAACGACACGAAGTAAACAAAACCTATGTTACTTATCTGGGAGTCATCAGGTGAATAAGTAAACTACTTTTTTCTTTTTTCCAGCGATGGACCGCAAGAAAGGAAACGGATGAAAATGAAGAGTGGTAGATAAACTGTGAACATTTGCGGCTGCTGTCGAGAGTTATGAAAAAAACGACAACCCCCGTTTTCACAAGTTCAGACGACACCCTATAAACCAGCGTTGTACGGCCGGCACCCGCGTTGAGTGGGTGCACGCAATTAATAACCATTACTGAAACTCCCACAAAACCTTCTTGATTCGGTTCGCAGGGATGACCAAGTGACAAATAGTCCGAATAAAGTTGCTGGAAGTACCTATCAGCTGCAAATCACTAATAAAAACTTACGCCGTCTAGAAGCCGAACAAGCGTACACCTTCAACGGCACTGGATATGCAGCTTGAATACAGTAGTGCTTTCTTTATTCAGCATACCAAAACGCTTTGTTCACGCGCACTTTATCAACACGGCTAAACTAACTTGTCGAAGACGCGCTGCCGTCACACTCACGTCTTACGTTCATACCGCTTCGTTACGCGGGGAGAGCGTCAGCGCGCAACGCATTTAGAGCAGCGAAGGCCACAACGTGAGCTCGCTTTCTCTGTGTTTGGACCGCATCCTTTTTCGCACGCTCTCACTTATCGCCATGTCCGCAAGGGCTGCTTTCAGAAGCGTCCAAAAAGGACCTGTTTAAAAAACGGTAAAGAATGCAGGTTAGAAAAAAAAGTAAAGCTGTTCCAGGAACTTCGCCGAATCCTCGTTCAGCAGATAGCTTACCTCGCCAGAGATACTGTTACAGAGCCGAAAGCTGCGAGCGTTCCCTCTTCTTATCAGCTCGCCTTCGGGACCAGCATCTCGTCGGGTGCAAGGAAGCGCGGTGGAGAACGGATGATTTCACGCAACAGATGCCAGGCACAATGCATCAAAATCGCATGACGCGAGCAGGCGTCCTTTTTTTTTTTCTTTGGCCTAACTCCCGCTCCGTTGCTCGCCGAAGCGCGCTCGCTCGCATGCTCGCGCGTCATCTCATTGTGTCTTGCGGCACTGAGAGGAGACCACAGTGTAACCGACCTGTCTCCTCTTCGGACGCGGACCATTTAAGCGGCCTGCTGGGCTACGCTGGCTGGGTTTACGGTGGCGGCCCTTCCGAGACGGCCAGTCACGTCCCTAGGGCCTGTGGGAAACCGGCTCGTGTGCTGTCTCCTCGATCCGGAACCAGAAAAATAAGAAGCGGAGATTTGTATTTCTTCGAGCACGATAACAAAAGAAGCCACGAGTGATTAATGCTGGATCTCGTCGGGAAAATAAATGTCCTGTCGAGTTCGCGCAAAAATGTACTTAGTAATCGGAGAAATTTGAAATTAGACCCGATAGAAGAAACGCGAAGTGAAAACCAGGAAGGCAAAAAAAAAAAAACATAATTCTTCACGATCCGTTATAGTGGTATTACTTGTAAGTAATACGAGCTCCGATTACATGGCGAAACAGAGTGCCAGTCGCTATCCCGTTTCCTTGCTCCCATGAGTGAATGCCTCCGTAAAGAAAAGCCAAACGAAATCAAGCCATCGCTTGTACCAGAAAATATAATTCATGAGAAAGCACGTGCCCAAAATCCGGGTAGTCTAAAAATCTGACAACCATAGCATACAAATTCTTTAGAAATCTGGAAAAATTTTGAGCTAGGCGTTTCTTGCTTCTCTTTATGTACAGGAGGGATGCAGCAAAGCGTTTATCAATATTGTTTTTGACACAATAAGAAAAACTATATTGATTGATATTGAGGCTTAACGCGCGGGCTGAAAATATTGGAACGATAACGTTCACTGAAGTGGAGATAATGAATAAATTTTGACCAATCTAACCTGGCTAATCTCCACCAGATGTCGCAAGTGCAATGACCATTTTGTTTACAGCCTCCATTAGAGGAAAAATGCGAAGGATTGCGGCAACCTGTTGCAGTAACTCAATCAACAACAACGTCAGCTTACCACCCGACCCCGCAACATACTCGACACATCTCGATACTTTGGGCGGGGGGTGCTGTTGCTTTACTTTCTAGATACCTCGAGGGTGAGCCGTTGCGTTGGTGTCCGGAAACCGGTTTCTACCCGGTCCGTAACTTTCATGCAACTCGGGTAGGCCTGTCCTGCACACAATGCCAAACAGGGCGCGTCCAGTTTACCTGCGTCAACAATTTCCAGTCAGTTCTAACCAATGTAACTTCAGGTGTTCCCCAAGGCGCAGGCTTATCCCCACTCTTTTGTTTTTTTTGATTTACGTAAACGACCTCCCTAGCAACATAACATCAAAATTGCGCCTTTTTGCGGACGATTGCGTCCTGTATAATTCCTTTCTTTCATCTAACGACAATATCGCCCTACAACATGATCTAGACACCATCGCTGCCTGGTGCGAAAAATGGCATATGTCTTTAAACCTCGCAAAATGCAAAGTAATGTCTTTCACGCGCAAACGCACCACCATAGATAACATTCATTGCATTTACGCCGTTCCTACTGACCACACAAGTGCTTACAAGTATCTAGGACTTCATATGACGCCATCTCTATCATGGGTGACACATATTCAAACAATCCGATGTGCAGCTTCACGGACACTTGGGTACTTGCGACGCAACTTAAAATCCGCATCTTCCGAAAAAAAAAAAAAAAACTTGCATATTTAACTACGTTCGACCAAAACTTGAGTACGCATCATCCATTTGGCACCCATCACAAGCTTGCCTCACCGACGACTAGAAGCCGTGATAAACCGCGCTGCTCGTTTCATTGCTTCAGAATATTCAAGACACACCAGCATAACTGCCTTAAAACAAACTCTGTCTCTTCAATCGCTTGCTTCGCGGCTCATAAATTCTCGTCTCTGCCTCCTGCACACCTTCTTTTACTCCATCCGGTCAGGGCACGCCGTCCTGAAACGCCCGTTTCGGACATCGTCCCGTATATGTCACACTCGTCCCTTGGCGGCGATAAAGTGCCGCACGACGGCTATGAGCAGCTCATTCTTCCCCCACACCGTCACGCTTTGGAACGCGATCCCGGATAACATTGATTCGTGCAGCGATCGCGCAAAATTAAACGATGCCACCTAAACACCACACTTGCGTCCTTCGTCTCTCTCTCTTTTTTTTTGTCTACTTTCTTTGCCTTGTTATTACATTGCTGTAAAATTTATTCTTAGTCTTACTGTTGTCACTAGAGTGTTCACTCCTTCTTTTTATTTCCCTTTCGTGTTGTTTCTTGTTAAAATGTGTGATCATTGTCATTTTTTTAGATGTTACAACCTGGACGTACGCCTTGTCACTTGAGTATTAATTCCCTTCCTTTTTATTTCCTTTTTTGTTGTCCCTTGTTAAAACTTGTGATTATTGTTATTTTTTATGAAGTTGTTGAAACCCTGATGTACGCCGTCACTTGAGTGTTGATTCCTGTCTTATGATTTCCTTTTTTGTTATTCCTTGTTACCTTTTTCTGAAGATGTTTCAACCTTGATGTACGCCCCCCCCCCCCCCCCTTTTTATGTAATGCCTGCGGGCCCTTAAGGGTGAATAAATGAAATGAAAAGAAAAAAAGTATGGCCACCTGTAAAGGTTGCACTTCCGCAAGCATGTAAGTACAGCGGAAAGCACCAGTAAGAATTGCCGTGGCACCGCTTACAGCGGCAAAGCATCAGAAGAATCTCCAAGGGTCAGTACTTTTATTCGTGTGGGCATGCGCCGAGATACCGACTGTAATACTAGAAGGACAAAAAAAGAATCCTGGCACAAGTAACGGCTCTCCTCGGCCGCTGCAGGTCTGCGCCAATACGATTTGCAGGGACAAGTACTCGCTGTTGGCGACGCGAGTGCACCGTGAAACCTGCGATAAATACACCCTAGTTTACTTAAGAACGAACTCACGGCGATGGACACACCCTCTGTGATGATTCAAGGCAGTTTCCCATCTAATGAATGCTGCAGCTGTAAAACACACAACCACCGAGGCTGGTAGTCGAACCCACATCCTTGTGATCATCCTTGCAACCTCCTTGGCAACTCAAACCATCGCTGCGGGTGAGAGGTGAAAAGAGAGATTTATATTCTTTTATAGTGTACAGGTTATTCTACGATACACCGTATTGATGCCATCAATCAAATAATTGAGGTATTCGCGGGTTATGACAATGGTGTGCATTTATGACTGCATAGTCCAGAGTACACCGTATTTTCCACGTCGTCAGGAAGAGGGCTGGAAGGTACTGATCTACAGGGGTCCCTCATACGTTCTTAGACTCCCCAGTGTTGCATGCCCAGATAATTTAAATAAAGCATGGGGTTCGTGCTAAGCAAAACTGAGGAGGTGTGGAGTCAGAGTCGACGCCTAGCCGAGATGAATTCACAGACTAGTCTAGAGAGACGATAAACAGGCTGATAGGGTATATACTTGGAGAATTCCCCACTCCTGAGATTAAATGGGAATTGTAGAATAAATGGTTAAGCAATCTTTTGAGCATTGAGCCTCTTTAAAGTTGTCTTTACTACTGACAAGCGTGCTTTACTGAGTAGACAAAAAGGCTATGCGCTGCTGGGAAGACATTTTTCTAGGGATAATATACGGAGTCTGTTATCGAAGCATGAAGTCTTTGGCGTCTTTTATTAACAGCAATTTTGTAAACGTCGGGACTGTGGCGCATCAAGCATTACAGATGGACTGACGGGATTTCTCGTTCAGATCTTTTATCAGCTATAAGTATGGTTAAACATTGGTAAAGAGCTTGAAAGTACGAGAGAGAGAATAAACATCTTTTATTTCGAACGTTTTCTGGGCGCAACACAACTGCCAAGCGATGTCCCATATAGTACTTTTAATACCATTTTAGAATCGGCAGTTATTTCGGCCGGATAGGCGAACTTTTTTCGTTCCAGAAGGACTCAAGTGTTTCCTAACGCTATACTCTAAGCCTCCATTTTCCCCCTCCTTCTGTTTCCCTCTATACGCCAGCTGTTATTCGATTGCCTACGTGACTCACCTGAAAGAAAGTTGTCGTCTCCACTAAGGAACCTGGATTCTCGGCGGCCATTTTCACAGGAGAATCTATGTCACTGGCCTTCCCTGTCATCCCCTCAGAAGGCGACTAAGGAACTCTTACGCTTCCTAAGGGCGACGAACGTAAGTACCAGACTATAGACTGAAAGGCTCCAGTGACAATCACTTGACTTGGACGCTTAGTGCTTCGTCGCTGGGTATACCTGTCTTCTCTACCTGTTCTGCATTCTTTGCTTTCTCTTTTTTGCGTATTTTCCCTTTCCCACGTGCAGGATAGCGGACTAGGCTCTAGCCAGGTTAACTTTCCTGCTACATTCTTCTTTCATTCCTTCCCTCTATAATTGTAGGGGGAGCCGGTATTTCTGCACTTCCGGAGGTTTCGCAGACGACACCACTTTGTGAGAGTTTAAGTTTCGACCTCTCAGTCTTCCTGTCCCGGCAATTTAGTTTCTTAACACCTGACTGACGCTGCGCGATGCGGCGACCACATACTTCCAGTTTTGCGCTGATAGACGATGAACTTATACTATTAGCAATCCCTGCTCACTTCTGTTAATGCCTGACTACCTAGTTACCTAAAGTCATACCACACGTTAGCGAAGTTTACACCACCGAAAACCTATAATAGCATCGTGACGACTGTAGCCTCCATCTACCAAGAAGTTGCTCAAATCATGCAATCCAAAGAGTCATATAACGGTGCAGAAACCGGCTGCCTTCAAATTTCAAGCGCGAGTCCTACCAGGAAGCCTTTAAGACCAGCTGTAGGCGTGTGCGTATCAAACATGGCGTATACGCCGTTCCGTGCACAACAAACATGCCCACACGTGCGCTCGGCCGAGAGCATCCGTACCATTTCCGACTCTTCCGGAGTTACCGAGGAGGCATCAGATAGCATAAATTTTCCGACAGGAGAGACATCTCCAGCTCGCGAGTACGGGGAAGCCACCTCCGCTGCGATAAGCGGCTTGACGACCGCGGGGCTGGCCGCGAAAGTACCCTGGTCGGAGAGAGGGGAGCGTGTCTTGGGCTCCGGGGTAGCAACGCTCCATGGGGACACGTTCGCCGTAGTCGTGGCCCACCAGGTCGCCGCCTATCTCCGCCTGAGAGGACGCTGTCGTTGCCCGAAGTGGCCCTCAGAACCACTATAGCTCCGTCCACTGCCACGACCCGCCTTCATGGCGGACAGTGCAGGACCACGGGTGTTCAGTAGATGAGCATGGCTACCGTAGAGCGAGTCATCACGTCGGAGATCTCGCTCTTGCAGGGTGTGTTTGTTCATTTGTACCTTTGTATACCTCGAGCTTTATCCATCTCGCGGCACCGTAATCGATTACAATACTTTAGTTAAGCACACCTGAGTGTACAATGTGTATGTCAGCTTTGTTTATGTGTGTATGTATGTATGTATGTATGTATGTATGTATGTATGTATGTATGTATGTATGTATGTATGTATGTATGTATGTATGTATGTATGTATGTATGTATGTATGTATGTATGTATGTATGTATGTATTGTTCTTTAGGAAGAGAAGAAGGTCCACCAGCAGGCGTAAATTGTCTCGCCTAGCTGGGCGGACACCGGAACGCCAGCTGTTGTAGGGGAGGGAGAATAGGGAGGAAAGATTACATAGGAATAGGGGGATAGGGTAGAGGAGGGTTAACATGGAACATATATAAAACACATAGGTTAAAAAAAGGAAAAGGAAAAAAAAGGAGTTCGAATACATATAGACACTACACATATACAATAAACATCAAGGTATAGTACTGCACGAGGATTATTGGCTCATCATGACACTACTAGGGGTTTCGATTGATTGCTTCCGCAGTACCCGAACAGCGCGTGCACATTCCATAGAAATACACCCTCCTACCATTTTTTTCCGGGTCGGTAAACTTCTTTTAATTTAATTGCACCATAATAAGTGTGCTGGACCAACACAAAATACATTGTGGTGATGTTGCAAACATACAACAGCACCAATAAAGCAAGGGGTCATTATTTCAATCAAGCCAGTGAAAAACACCCCTCTCAAAGCTTAATTCTTCGAATTAAGTTCAAAAGAAGGCAAAAACGAATGTTTCAGCCTAGCTTTAGGCGCAGCTGAGGGCGGGCGGGAGATGAATTTCTCCCTTATGCACGGTCGTCCCGGAAGAAGAATGTTGAGGACATGGCTAGCTTGTGCGGTGCGTCCGTGAAGCAAGCTGGAGTCCCACACAAAATATTTGATTGATTGATTGATTGATTGATTGATTGATTGATTGATTGATTGATTGATTGATTGATTGAGTGATTGATTGATTGATTATGAGGTTTAACGCGCCCACGCTGCACAGGCGATGAGGAACGTCATGGTGGAGGGCTCCGGATTAATTTTGACCACCTGGGGATCTTTAACGTGCGCCGAAATCTCGAAGGCACAGGTGTTTTCGCTTCGCGTCTCTATCACACAAAATATTTGCTTTTATTTTATGATAAGGGTGGGAAGCACGTCACTTTCTTTTCTTTTCGCCTTCATACAACCACGCGAGGAGCAGAACAAAGTGCACGGAGAAGGCGAACAAGAAAAAAAGGTGGCTATTCTGATCATGTATAACGGTGGTGGTTGTCGGCAGGGAGATGACGACTGCTACAACGATGCTTATGATGGCGAAGGCAATGACGACGGCATGCTTGCCTGCTCTTTCTGCTTCTCCTGCCTATCATCTTTTCGTGTTCTTACAATGTCGCAACAAGCACGTTCACACGAGCAGTTAACTCCGAAAGAGACCGCCATCGCAGTGGTCGGCCCTAGCACCCAACAGTGGGTTAGAATTGCAGAAGGCGTAATCCGCTACTCTCGTCACCAACAACCCCCCATCCTTTCCCCCCGAGATACCATCTACTCATTCTGCTCTCCTTCTTCGTCAGGAGGAGGACTGCGCTCCATCTCTTCGTACGGCTACTCTCCAACGAGAGAAGCGGGATGAGCAGACATGTCTTACGGGTTCTACTCCGCCTCCCACCTCTGATGCCAATGAGGAGCGTGTCGTGCCGGTAGCCATCCCAGCGATGATGGAAAATTCCGTAGTACGAACGGAGAATTTTCGCTTGGAACCAGGTGACGTTACGCAATGTGACAACAAACTATGACGGCTGTCGCCGCCTTGCTCGTGGTGGTCGCCGCCTCGGCGTGCGGGCCGCATTCCTGGCGGGGAGCGCTGCTCGGTGTGATCCTAGAAGGGACCAGCGGCGCGCGCGATAAGCGGACGGCCGCCGCCAGTGAGCCCGGTTCCCGAGAGGGACGTTTTCGGAAATCCCGCCGGGCTCGGAGACAGCGGAAGTGGGTCAGATGTGCGCCGCTGCCCCGACCGGTTGCGGCCACGCTGCTGCCACTGCAGCAGAAACAGCAGCAACGGCCACTACCAAGCCGAGTCAATTGAACTCGATTCCAGGGTCGCCCGCGCCTGCACACACACACGCGCACGCCGAATGAATCCTTGCGCCGCGGCAGCGGCAATAGATCCAGCGGCGACGTGCCGAAAGGGGCCAACGAGTGTTTGCGTGTCACTCGAGCGCCGTCCGACTTTCAGCGTGCCCGTTTCTGGCTACTCGCCCGTGCGCGCTCTTGGGGAGGTCTTCTTCCGCGGCCGATGCGTAGGACGACGACGCGGCCGCCGATTTCGCGCGTCCGAGCGGAAACATCGTCGCCGGCGCGGATCGGCTGTAACCTCGATGTACATCAGCTGTAGAGGGAGGGCGCGAGGGGCTCAGAGATTTAAGGGGGATCGGACGGCTTTTCTTGACTCAGGCGAAGAAGTTCAGTTGTAGCTGCTAGAGGTCAACAAGTCGGAAGTGGAGCGTCTAAGCATGCATCGCCGTGACTCAGACTGAGAAGAGTCACTTCGTCTCTGTTGTTTGCACTTCCTGAACCTTTCAAGGAACCGTATCTGGGGCAAAGAGACGAGATAGTAACCGGCGTTTATGTTTAATTCGCGCGGTTCTTGGGTCGAAGCTATGCCCCTATAGCCTGCCGCGTCTCCTTCCGTTCGCAGGCACATAGGTGGGTCAGGCTTCACCGTATTCCCGTGTGTGACGTTCACCGCTGCGGCGATTGCATCCGGACACGGTTTAATCTAAAGCTAAGATTAATCGAAGCTTACCGTAATTTACCAGTACTAAAACAGCTGCAAAATACATGGAAATAGCTTGGGATAAAAAAATCCAAAGGTGTGATGCATTTACTGGTGCAAAGAATCACTGGCAGTGAATGAGATTTGCGTCGACCGTTAGCAAGCATATGTGAGATATGATCAAAAAACTTCTAAATTATTCTGCGCCGGTATGTCAAGACGAAAACGATCAAGCGGGACAGCTTTCGGTTTACAAGTAACTTCGTTCTAATGATAAGGCAAGGATGCGCAAAGTGAACGTAACATGTGCCAAAGCACGCGACTTCGAACAAATAGTTCTACAACACTTCCTCTGTCATGCACAAAAGTCAGATAAAGTGCTGAAATTTTATCTCCCCTACTAAAGTTAAAATGGAAAGGAGCATCCAGAAAATGTGCGGTTGATTTATTGATTAGTTGATTGTAGGTTTTAACACGCCTACGCAACACAGGCGATGAGGCGCGCCGTAGTGGAGGGCTCCGGATTAATTTTGACCACCTGGGGATCTTAAACGTGCGCCGAAATCTCGAACACACGGGCGTTTTTGCTTTCCGCCTCCATCAGAAAAGCGGCCGCGGTCGGAAATCGAACCCGCGACCTCGTGCTCAGCAGCACAACGCCTTAGCCACTGAGCCACCGGCAGGTCGGTTGGTTTATGCAGCTGTAAGATCATTCGAACTCATAAGCAACGCGGCAAAGTAAGAAATAAAAACCCTTTTGAAGCACGGAACGAACATCCCACATCCCACACGCTTCTAGCGGCCATAGAGATGCTATCGGCACTTTTTTGTTAGATACATGATATAAACAAAAAAACATGCTCTCCTGGGCACAATATTTGAGTCACGCATGAAGAGTCACGCTTCGACTTACTTTGAGGTTTTCAAGTGTTATAGCGTTGCTTTTTTTAGCAGTGGCACCTGTATAGCACCTCCTGTCCATCCTTTTCCTATGGTTGCAAAAAGCGATAATTGTCATCGCTCTCGTCATCGTCGTCGTCGCCGGCGACGCCAGAGATTGGGCAAAGAGCCAAGAGCGAGTAACTGTTTTTCCGTATTTGCAGACGCGGCCTGGCTACGCAAGCGCTGGATAACGCCTGCTTGAGGAGCGAGAGGAACGCTTTGCAACAAAGCTAACTTCATACGCTAACTTCAAAGGGACCCTGCAACAACTTTTTTAACTTTTTTTCTAAACCTTAAATGCTTTCAGAGCGTAGTCAACCAGCACATCCGGTACTCAAAATAGGGGGTCACAAAGTGCATCAGCCAAAAGTTAATTCTTCATGCCAATATGAGAACTTATAAACTACAGCAGATACTATCCAAAGTCATCGGTCTTTACCATCGACTTCCCAGAAGGTGATCAAAGCCCTTCTACTTTTCCTGAGTGAAACGAATTTGCATGAATGACTATAGTGCCCAAAACGGGACTAGAGTGCGCGCCTTCCCCCCTCCTATCCCTTCCTCTTCTCTCGTCCTCTCTTTTACCCCCTGAACCCCACTCCACCAGTGCAGGGTAGCGGGACTAGAGTGCGCGCCTTCCCCCTCATATCTCTTCCTCTTCTCTCGCCCTCTCTTTTACCCCCTGAACCCCACTCCCCCGTGCAGGATAGCAGACCGGGATCTACACCTGATTCACCTCCCGACCTTTCCGTCCTTTCTTCTTCCTTCCTTTTTTGCTCGAAATATTTTTCACACTTTCCGGTTCTTCGCGTTCTTCAAGCACACAGATTACGTCATAACAGCAATGCAGGAGCTATTGACCGGCTTCGTTTCAGTTGCATCAATAAACGCTTTCGAAAGCCACTTTATTTTCATTTACTTATTGAAAAATACCCCTAAAGGCCCTCACTAGGAGGGTATTACAAAGGGGGCGGGATACACTGAAAAAGAACAAAGCAAAGAGTACTAACCGCACGTTAATAGGCCAACAAAAAAATACAGGCGGGTGCGAGGCAAAAAAGAAAGCAAGAAAAAAGGAAAACAAACAAAAAATCTGGAAAGGACTCCTAAACAAACCTACAAAAGCACTTTTTAGTAAAGTTAACATAAAAAGTGATCTGTAAAAGTTCTTGGAATTTGATCGAGTCGGTTACATTTACAATGTGAGATGGTAGGGCATTCCTATCCACAATTGTGCGAGGTAATAAGGATTGTGAATATTTAGAAGTGTGGCATTTCACATGTGTCACTTTTAAGGCATGGTCCCGTCGGGGAAAGATGGTGGTCGGTGGCGAAGAAGAGAAATCAGGACGAAGTGAAGAGTGATGGTGCAGTTTATGAAACAATGATAAACGTGATAGTTTACGCCGAGGTGATAGGATAGGTAAAGATGCGCGAAGTTTGGGAGCCGTGACGCTGGTATGATGTGAATAATGTGAATAGATGAAACGACCGCACGATTTTGAAGGGATTCAATTTGGTCAACTAAGTATGCTTTGTCAGGGTCCCAAATGGTAGATGCGTATTCAATTTTATGTCTGATGACAGTTGTGTATACAAGTTTGCGGAGGTTTGATGGATCATGTTTTAGTCTGTGCTTTAAACATCCCAAGGAGCGGTTGGCGGATGCATGCAAGAATGATGTTGATATGATGATTCCATGTCAGGTCACAGTGCAGGTAAAGTCCCTGGTACTTGTAAGTGTGTGCTAGCTCAACAGTTGTGTTATTTAAGGAATACGAAGTTTGAATGCGAGATGCATGGTCGAGAAAAAATCCACAAAAGCAAAGCATAAACGGAAGGCGGGAACTCCTGCGACTACCAAATTACCCCGTTCCGCTCCGTACTGGCGATAACTATCGATTTCACAATACTTTCAGACGCGAAGGAAAGAGTGAAAGCGTTTATCGGAAGTGTTAGGGAGTCACTTTAAGTCAGCGCCGAAATTTTCCGCTTATGCAAAGCATAATGTACCACAGATGTCTTCATCAGCACATCTGTAACAAAGATGTCTCTAACCGTTCTATGAGGCTGCTCAGAAAAAGAGGCTGCCCCAAGATCATCGCCGACAAAGTGACATCACTGGCTCGAATTGTGTTGTTTGCTTTCTCAAGGGTCCCATATCCTCTCCCTTCTCTCCCCAAGGCCCTCGTGGCTACTTTTCATTATTATAGTTATTACTACTACTTTGCTGAGACATCGCTGAGCCAAGGGGCACTGGTTTGATCTCCGCCGCGGTGGCCGCTTTTCAGGTTGAAGCGAAAAGCAAAAACATCCGTATGTCCAAATTTCGGTGCACGTTAAATATCCTTACGAGTCCAACATTAATTCGGAGCTATACTTGGCCCCTCATAGCTCATGTGCAGCTTCGGCACGTAAAAAAAAAAAAAAACCTTCTTTTGCATTGTGTTCTTTCTCTGCACTAAATCAACATTTCGAATTATGGCTGTTTAGTATATCGTGCCGTCAAGTTCCGTTCGTGACTATGCGGTAACGCTTTTCATTTCATGTGCAATACGCGAACATGATCTTGGCGCTGTATATATTCTTCGCATAGTGAAGGCGAAAGGCTCGATTTTTTTTTTTTTTTTGCAGCTTAAGCCGCGTGGTTTTAATCCGCTTACTGAGTGCTTGTTTTGGCCGTCTGGGCTTCTTACGCACACAGATACCTTGCCCTGAATAAACGTATAGAGGAAGCGACCCAACACGACTGCTCGAAGCAGGAAGCTTGGGTACCCCATTCTAAATGTCTCGACTAAGCGTAAGGGATGCCCTTAATGAGTTCTTCGGAGCTTGTATGCTTGGAGGCAAGTTGTTTTACTTGTAAGTGATAGCAAATTAATTCTTCAGCGACACCATGAAGGACAAAAAAAGAAAAAGAAAAGAAGAAGATGTTATGGAACGAGATTCGAAATGTGGCGAAGCGGCGATGCCCTTTCCCAGCGATCAAAGTAAGATTTCATTGATAAGCGTTCTGGGAATGAACCTGCCAGGAGTTCTCAGAGAGGACGGAACGCGTCGAGAGGATCCATCTTCGTCAAAACCTGGCCAACACGTAACGACGTGTTAACGAACCCAAATATCCGTCCCGACAAGAAACGACCCTCCGCCTGCTGTCAGAGAGACAAACCTGCCCTACCACCGCCGAGAAGACACGGGACAGAACGGCCCGTGACACCCGAGATGGGACTCTCTCGGACCGATGGCCTGCTCCTGAGAACGGGATAGGAGAAAAGTGTTGACGGCATTTCACAACGGATGCAGGCTGTCGGACGTTGGTCTGACAGCGTTGACATCTGTCCTTCAGTGTTTTTTTTTTTTTTTCGCTCCAACTTTTGCTTTACTCTTCCCTTTAAACACGTTCGCATTGGTATGTGTGTCAGAGTGCGGTAGTCGCTTGTACGTCGATGTTCGGGGTAACATTTCATACCGAGGAAAGCGCTAGGTAAACTTTCGGCTGTGTGAACAAGACTACACATAGATTACCGTATTGTGTGACAAGTACGGTACAGCCGGAGGGGAGGGGGCACGTAGCTATTTTTCCCCTACAATTTTTTCATGGCACAAATCGGTAAAGTGTATTTTCCGCACTTCTGAAAATAGCTAAGCAGACTGACATTGACGGGCTGATGAAATTCAAACACGGGGCTAGTGGAGGGGGTGGGGGAGAGGGGCTATGGTTCTTTGAAGAGAAGGAAGATTGATATGTGTACTTGATGAAGTAACTAAATTGGTGGCTGGCTAGGTGTGGGGAGCAGATTTACAGCTTGACTCCTCAAGCTGAGCCACTTTAGGTGAAAAAAAAAAAAAGAAATTGAAGCCATCCCATTTAATGTGAAAGCTGTCGGAAGTGCAGAGCAGTGATTCGCCATAATGGGCTGTAGCGCCGATATCCGCTCACTGGTACCACCCAATGCAATTCAAATTTTCCGCCTTCGCAGTGCTCGCGCGCCCCATGCCTGAAACAGCGCCAGCGGGAGTTCTGTTCTTTTTGTGCTTGCTATTTCTCCCGCACGTTCCGGCGTTGCACTGCCCCTTTTTTTCGTTTACTATCGCAAAAACCAACCCAACGAGCTTTCCGAACTAGATGAATGCGGGCGCTGCCGGTTAATTACGTATATTTTGCCTCAAATGTACCTATAGTTTTCTTTTCTATAGTCTCTGAAACAATTGGGAGATGTATGACAAGAACCAGGGGCTCATGAGTTTCGAACGCTTATGACCATAAACCACTTGGCTTTCGAAGCCTCTGGGTTACGCCGCGACGACAGCCGCTACGACGGAACGCCGCGTGGCTCTACTTGGGTCCAGCCAACGAGCTATGACGACAAGACGAGCGCCTAAAGTGCTCTGCACTTAAAATTGCAACAAGTGAGAGTCGAGTGGGGTCAACCGTATGGGGTGAGAATGCGCGGTAGCAAGATAATATCGGTCGAAACCTGACGAGGTGATGGATATTGGCTTTGATGACTTCGAGGCAGTTGGGGAACCTCTTCATTGGACAATTAGTTTCAGGAGCATAGGTGGCGTTGGCAAGAGCTGGGAAACTAGACGTAAATGCCGCCATTGAGCCCAAACGCGTTAAAACCACGCCGGAGCGACGCTAAGCAGTGCAGTTGTCTTCTCCCACTTAGGCCGTAAGAAAAAGAGAGCTAAATTACGAAACCAGCACGCGCAGCCTCTTCCACCCTCTTATATATTTATTTAAAAATACAGGCTCCATAACAGAGCATGACGTAAGGGGGCACATTGGAAAAAATGCTAGTGGGTGAAACTTGTGGCTCATTACAAAGCAATACACTGGTACTAATAACAATGATTGCACAAACGAAAAGGAGGGGTTACAGGCTACAACAGGAATTTAACAGTCGAAAAAAAAAAACGTCATGAACAAAAACAGAATTGAAGGAGTTTATACAATGCTATCAAGATAGATGTATCAATAATTGTTCGTGAAAAGTTGCATGATTAGTTAAATTGACAATGACGTCGGGAAGGTCATTCCAGAGTGCTATGGCACGAGGCAAAGCCGGTGAATCTATTGAATTTGTTTTGTTTTTTTCCAAAGATGCGTGTGATGCTTCGTTGATTGTGTAGTCGTTTAGACATGCGCAATGGGGCTGTGGGAAGGGTGGTGGCCTGTACGCGTGAATATATTTTTGAAGCAAAGACAGGAGGGCCACTGTGCGCTGTATTTCTAGATGCTTCTAGATCTTCTAGATCTATAGATGCTTCTAGATTTCTAGATCTTCGGGCCCTTCATGCTGCTCATGCTCCTCCTGATGATCCGAGTTACACCCAAACGCCTTTATCACACCGTCGCGCAGCCGAAAGACAAGCAGCAACATCTCTGAAAAAAAGGGGGGGGGGCCTAGTTTCTTCTGGACACGTAGCGGCCGTACGTCGTCGACAGACACTTTGACCCAGTTCCTCCTCCTTTGTGACCCGCGCAGAGTCCGCGCAGAGGTGTGCTTTTCAACACGTGCCGGACAGGGGGCAGGACCCACGCGAATTCTGGACGCGGTCGTCAATCAGCCTCGCAGAGCCCGGCGCGAGGGACAGATTTGTGCGATCTGGTTTCCGGGCCACGTGCGTGGCAAAATTGCCGAGAAGTCCCGCTCGAGGTGATGACGGATGGCCCGACGACCGGATTGGATTTGTCATAAGTATGTCACGCCGACGGCGGCTTATTCCCAGCTGCGCCCTTTCTGATTCGTCTTCATTACACGCGCGCCGTGAACGCGGCTGCTGGAAGTCAAAGGCGGCGTAACACCGAAGGACCATGCCGTGAGGTGAAGAGGCATTTCGGTGACACGAGCGTGACACGCGAATGGCGCTGCGCAGGCCGTACGGACAGACAGAGCACTCTTTACTCGTGTCGCCGGGCTCTTTTCAGACCTGTTCGCACTAGCGACGACGACGGCGCTTGACGACGTTTGTACTGACGAAGTGTCGATTTGACAGCTCTACATCTCGTCCGCCAACGGTTCGCCATCCCCATCGCATTCCGTGTCACAAGTGTGAACGAGCCCTCAAGCGCTGAAGATAATTTAAACCTTCGTTCGAAAGAAGCTATTTGAAGCTCACTGAACGGACGGCTGAAAATTGGCTGCCGGTAAGATGGCCGCACTCCCACAAGGTTGTGCTGAATAAAGAAGTTTTCTCTCTCTGAAAATTGGCAAGCAAGTCTCTGAAATACAAATAATGTTCTCGGTCATGGTGACCTTCTTTGTGGATACGCAAAGCCCAGCAGCTCGTATTTGTGCACAGTGGTAGAGCACGCCAAGAAATCGCAGCTGGACTAGATTTAACCAGGAAGCCTTCCACTACTGTGGGTCTCATTTCCAGGTGTCGCTTGCGGGAGCGTTCAAACCTAAGCTTATATACGGGGAATGTTTTCCCCCCGGAAGGAGCCCGAACTAAAATACCTGCATTTCATCTGATTCATCATGACTAAGAGAACGCAAATGATAGTTCGTTTTTAAAAATGAACAAACTCCATGTAATAATAAATGTGGTCGAGCTGCCGCGAATCACTTCGATTCCATTCTATTTCGAGATTCATAGCGTGCACCGAAGTAAACAACACGCCTTGACAAAGTGCAGTTAGCAAACATAGCTGGGCGGACTAGAACGCTGAGGACACACAAACATACTCCTGAAATTATTCGCCCGGCAGAAGAGACTGTGACAAAAATGAGAAGAGGTCTCTGCGAGTGTTGCTCAAGGGATGTAATTTACACAGTTGCTCTACCGCGCTAGGTACTGACCATGAGTGATAGTTTGCCTCATTTGAAATAAGCGATGCTTCGTGGTACGATTAATTCAAGTTCATTTCCACGAATCTGTACTTACGCCCAGTATTCTGGAACGAAGGCGAAAATGACGCACTGGCAACTATGAAAAGGTCAGCCCCGTGGACCTAAACAAAGCCAGGCGACCAAAACCATCAAAAGGCATGGCGTATCCCGTCTCGATACTTTTTTACGCACTTAAAATTTAACCGGGCTGGCGAGACACGACTAGAGTAAGTGACTAAAAGCGCGTAATAGTGTTGCTTTTCGTGCCGAGGGTCAAGGGTCAGAAGCGCAAGCGGCGACCTCCTGCTGACAGCGCGAGACAGATCTTTCTTGCGCTTGCGTGCAGTTCTCTCGCTTCTTTAGGACGCACTCTTGGTAACCTAAATGCGGTGTTCTCATTTTGCGGTAGTTCGAACCAATCCAGTGGATATTTTAATTAACCGAACACAGCTAATCTTTGTTACGTGCCTATGTTTTTTGCCTCACATGCGTGCAATGTTTCCTTTGCTCTAAACAATGTTGATCAGCGTGAACCCGGTACCGGAGCCAAGGGTTGGGAAAGGTGTTAGCCCAAATATATATTTTTTTTCGCAGTGCTTGGGAAAACGTTATTTAACTACATAGTCCCCTTAAGCTGAAATTGGCTATCAAATAGTAAAGCAAAAAAAAAAAAGCCCAACAAAGCTGACGTCGATGGAGTCGCACAAGAAAGCCGGCGTGCGCCAATCCTTGCTATTCGTATAAAAAAGACGGCGTTGAGTCAGTCCCACAAAAATAAATAAGGAAAAATAAAGAAGACCCTTACAGGGACCCCCTCCCACGCAGAGAAACAAACCAACACCCAAAGAGGCTCAAACGGAACATTAGCGCGCCGGCGGCGATAGACGAATGTCATTCGCGAGGCGCCAAGTGCGCGCCAGCGTCGAAAACGCCCCACTCGCCCTCTGCCAAGCAGTGCGCGCAATTTGCCGGTGAGTCCCTCCTGCAGCGGCGCTGACAACTTGCAGGAATGCATTTGGTTGCCGCTGAGAAGCAGCTCAAGGGAGAACGATGGAAACTGCAATCAAAGAAGGTAAAAAAAAATGCTTAGTTGGGAGAAAGAAAGACCCGTCTGCCAGAGCTAGCGATTCCCAAAGAGTCGACGACTGCGGCAAGGCAGTCGCGTACGCTAGCTTTACCTGCGGTGGAGAGAGCGGCCACAGGACTGCAGGGATGATAGTATTCGTCGTGTGTTCGCGGGCTTGTTGGCTGCGTTTCCCTCGCAGCAGCAGCGCATCGCGGTTGTTTTCCTTTGCCGTAACGCAGCATCAGGAGGAGGCGCTCACGCGCCGCATCACGGCGGGAGAGAGCGGGTGCGGCGGACCGAGGAGGGCGGAGGGGGAAGGGCAGGGGAGGATGCCGGAGAAGAACTCACCGGGCCGGCCGCATCTCCACACACTCGAAATGCTCCGCGCACACCTCTGGCGTTGTCCCGCCCCGGCAGGAGTCTGGTAACGGGACCCCCGCGTGCTGCGACCACGACCCGCCTGCGTCTTCCCTAGCGCTGTCAGTTCGGGCACCCGTGCGTTCTTCTGCCGTCAGACCCGTCTTTGCACCCCTCATCCGAGACTCCTCTGCGAGATGCGGCTGCGCTCACCGCGCGCTGACACCTGCGGACGACAGCCCGTGCCTCCGTCGCAGTTCGTGGTCACTGTCGGCGTCTGATATCGGTCCGACTAGGGGCGCGCGCTCTGGCGCGCGCATTGGATTCTCACGACGCGCCTGCCGAGCTGATGACGCCAGACGGACAGCGCTTGCGCGATGCGAGCCCAGGCCGTGAGCACAGTGGATACACGACGCCTCCGCCTCGTCGACCGTCGGCCAAGACGACCAAGGTGAGACCGGCGGGAGCCGCGTTGACGCCACACACTGGGCAGTTGTTACAGCTGACCATCAGTAGACGCGTGGGACATAATAGTGCCCTGATTCTTAAGTAAGCACTTAGGCATACAAACGAACAAAAGTACGTGTTATAGTTTGTTTATAACCACCAGTGATGTCCGCGCAATTGATGAGGCACACCACTCAACGTGCTTCGGGAATATCTGTCGCGATGTGACGTCATTCCGTCAGGTTCTTATTGTAGTCGTACAATTACCCGTGTTACGAAATAACGAACCGTTTGTTGAACCGTTTGCATATTAGGAAAATTTAGAGTACCAAATTTTATGGTAAAACAAAAACAAAGACGGAAATACTTGTCCAAGTATCAAGTCTCGTTTTCAAAATTTTTAACATCATAAAAGCAAATAGTTTCAATAACTTATATTCCAAGAATGTACAAGCAAGATTGACGAGCTCTTACGTCTCCAGCAAACAAATGTACAAGGAGAAACTCATTCAGCTTGACATCAGGAACTCGCAGTGGCGTAAAGAAATGAAATGTTCGTTTATATACTTCCACCCACATATGCGCACCTATGACGCTCAGACAAATATTCGGGAATCACACATAAAAAATTTTGTGGATAAGGAACGACACCAAAGTGCCGTCAAATGCAGAGATGCAAACACCTGTATTGTTCCAATATGATGTGACCGCGACAGCCCACTGAAATCCCTCAGCCGATCAGCCCAGACCGTTATTTATAGACTCGACAAGAAGTCACCACATAAAAGATTCTACATAATTGGGAAAGGGGGGGGGGGGGACTAGTAGTCTCGTTTCACAGTCAGTAGTCACATATGAAAGTAGCTGTTGCACTGCAGACGAGGTCAGATACGGATGCACAAGACCACTGCTTGCATAAGTTATGCGAGGTAGCCTCCATGGTGTGCGCATTTAGGGATTTAGGAGGTCCTCCTCACCATCATTAGAATCATCAAAGCCTCTTTGTATCCACGGCAGGACGAGTGCCTCTAAAAGGATCGTATATAAGTGACTAGCAAACGGTGTGGCCTGGGTGAAATGCACTCGGCGCGCGCTAAGATTCTTGGGTGTACACAACCGCGATCGCTCCCGACGGAACTCCAAACATCGCACAGATTGTGAGGTCCAGAATCTATTACGAAATATTTAAAGATCAATTTAATGTGCTACAGCTCCCATTTCAAAACGCTATTATTGAAACGCCGTTACGAACCGTTCATACCTCGTTTTGTAGCCTGAGCTACACTGACCGAGGTTTAGCAGTTTCGCGTGGCTCCTAGAGAGCCGTGCTGCGCATGCGCGAGGAGCAGTGATGTCTCACGGCGCACAGCTGGCGCGCCGGAGCCGCCGCCGCCACGATTGGATTTGATTGGATTGAAATGAATTGGATTGGATTAAATTGCATTGGATTGGTTTGGAAATCGTTTTAGCAGCAGTAAGCATGACAATCAGCTAATCCTAGACAACCAGGCCACCTAAGAATAACCAGCTGAACCTTAGCTCACGCTACGTATATCCTGGCATAGCCGAGCTAAGCCACTGCTAATTTTTACAGAGGCCTGAAGGAGTGAGTTAAAATGTTTCTAATGTAGCGCACGTCTTCGATCTCCGACGTGATGAGCGCGGCGGGCAAGGGAGGTCGTCGTCGACGACACGCGAGACGCCGCCAAAGGGGTGCGGGCGCTGGGTTCCCCGCGTTGCTTGTCAAGCGGCGATAAAGTGCTCGCGGAAAACAAACAAGCAAGACACCGCCGCCGCCGCGAAGGAAGCGGCAGGGAGCCACGACAGCGTCCGGAAGACGTGCGCGGTTGGTTCATTTGCGTCGCTCCCTTCTTGGAGCCCGAGGCGTGTGTGACGCGACACCGGCGGGTCGCACGCACGACCTGCGGAAACGCCCAGCGCCGGCGGCGGCGTGTTTCTTCGCCGTGCGGGGCTTCTTCGCTGCGCCTTCTTCCTCCGTACCGGCGTGGAGAGGGCTTCTTCTCCGAGGCCAAGGTTGAGGCTCGCACACACACAGACTGCGTGTCGGCGACGACTGTCCTTTCGTCCCCTGCCTCTCTCTAAATGACGGGTTCCGTGGCGAACGGGGTGGTTGCCTTGGTCGTATACGGTCGGTGGCTGGCTCGGTTACCGTAATTATTCCTCGCTCTAATTGAAGGTAGAAGTTCGCTGCAGTGAAAAGCGGATAAGCGCGGTCAGATCTAAATAAGCGGCGCGAATTGGTTTGCTGCAAGACAGGACGAGACGAAAAAAAAAAAAAAAAAAAAAAAAACGACGGATCGGCAATTTTGATCATGTAGTCCGGAACGCGTTGGCTGCCTTTGCGATCTTTGTGCAGCAGTGAGAAAAACGATTCGAAATCAATTTTCGGCACTTTGCGTGCCCAGACGGCACCTGGGCTACGGGGCCTGCTGCGCGGGTTGGCTAGGGATTAGTTTAGATAAACGCGGGTATTTAACGCTCGCCTAAGTATCGACACAATGCGGTTTCTTTTTTCGCCTCTTTCAGGAAACCGGCAGCCGTGGCAGAGATAGAAATAGAGTCCTGCTCTTCAGCAGCGCATGTCTCAACCACGGGGGTACCGCGGTGGCTGGACAAACAATTCAGCACAATAAACGAAGGTCGACTCAGATTCAGACTACTTTCTCTGTGCCGCCCTTGCCGTTCCAGATTGCTGGCCTTCCTTTCTGTATCCTCCAAAGGGTTCCGCATTCCCAGCTGGGAAAAGCTACACGCATAGCGCGAACAGCTTTGGTTCCACAGGTAGCATAAGAGAGATTCGCGCCAGTCGGCTTTTATTGACATATTTTAGATGCTTTATTGACTACTAAATTATTGTAGCGGGGCAGGCTGCCACCCCAAGCGTAAAATTACGTATATGCACACACACACACACAAAAAAGGCACCTGGGAGCGGAAAGGAATGCAGCCGCCTCGGTAGATGAACAGAAAAAAATTGGACTCATAATTCTAAGACTGTGAGACCAGGTCCCACCCCGGACGCATGTTTCAAAGCGTAATCCTTGCCTCCCGTTCCTGCGGTTGAGAGGAGTCGTAACCGAGAGAACGAGAGACTGATTGATTTATCACTAGGTTTAACTCGTTGAAGTTACCCATGGGCTATGAGGCGCTACATAGTGCAGGGCTCCCGATTAATTTTGACCACCTCGGGATCTTTAACGTGCGCCGAATCTCGACACACGGGCGTTTCCGCTTTTCGCCTTGATCCGAAAAGCAGCCACCGTGGCCGGGATCCGATCTGCGTCCTTGATGATGAGAGCCGGAGGAGCCGGAGAAAAGAACAAAAGAGTGCTACCGCGAGGGATGAATGACAGTGACTGCGAAGAAACGCAAGGAGAAAAGTGGTGGAAGTTACAGCGGAAGCATAAGAACAAAATGGGAGGGGGACCGTATACGGCGAAAGGGTTAAAGCGGAGCTCTTAAAGGTGCACTAAAGGGTAAGAACGCGAAGTCCTCTATCGGTAGATAACGGCGCCGTGAATGCAAATATACCCCTTGTGGGAACAGCAGTTGCTTATTAATGCGAACGGTGCCAAACGCGTGAAAGCGGGTATTCGCGCCCCATTTGTTTTCACGAAAGAGGATTTGCGACTTCGGTAATCGTGAATGGTGGAGCTTGTCATAGTAGCTTCTTGAAACAAACATGAAATCAGGAACATGGAAATTTATCTGCTTTAACTAACTTGATTCATAAAAGTACCTGCTTTAATTTAAGTAAATGTATCTGCGTCGAATTACTAATCAAACTTGTTTTGTCTTTGTCCTCTCGATGGCTGGACCATACAGATATTCGCATATCAGGCATGTAAAATAAATGCATGCACGGTAACTCGAACTGAGCGTATCTGTTTTGAAAAGGCATGAACTTTAGCTCTTAAAGATTATTGAGAAGGTTTTTGCACTAAAACTGCTGGTAAGTTTAGTTTCAGTTTCGATTTCGGCACAGTCTTAAATACCAACAGATGACTTATGCGAGTGAACGCGACAGCTATAGACATTTCTCACTATCCGTGCTTATTTATATAAGACAAGCAGCGGCATAACTTCGAAATTACTGGCGCAATCTGCCAAACGACCTGTCCACATGTCAGCAGCTAGGAAATCGCTCGAGTCTACTGCGTCTCCTCGGCGACAGCCCCTCCCTTGCTGGAAAAGCCTTTAATGACCTTAGGTGGTCTTCGTGATTTTTCGCGTCGCGTAAATTTGAAGAAAATAAATAGAGAGAAATGACCGCAAAATAATTATTTTTCTAAGCAAACAAAGCATCGTTTTCCGGTGAGCAAGAGCCGAAACAGGCATGTATAGTCTAATTTTTCGGTTAAAACAAAAACTATTAGCCATTCGACTTAGGTGACACAGTGGATAACCATAGCGGATGACCATAGGTGACGCAGAATTAGCGGGAAAGGTGTAAGCGAACTAATTTTTTTCCTGTATATTTAATGATGCCATCCAGTAGATAAGACGTATAAACTTGGGATCCGAATCAATGTTTTCAACGGCGTGTGACTTTTGTGGGGGCACCGTGCTAACAGCACATACGCCGGGACGTTCGTTTTACAAACCGTCGCGCTGCACAACACCTCGCGCTTCGAATTAAGACACGGGCAGCCTCGTAAGTTTTTGTTCTCAGATATCAAAAATATGTGGCCCTAGCCATACATACTTTACTTACAAGTCATTCAGCCTTTAGGGTCCCTTTAAGCGTCGTTGGTGCGTTGAACGGTGTCAGCGTCGACGGCGTGCGAATGGGGAAATCGGGGGAGGAGGACAAGGGGGAAAGCGGAGGGCTGCGGAGAATGGCGCTTATAGCGAAGGAGGCGCGAGGGTGAAAGCGGAGGAAGGAAGAGCGGAAACAGGAGGAGAAAACCGGAAGGTATGGCGGAGTTTGTTCGTGCGTTGAGGGGCGTTGATGTCGATTGCATCGGTAAGGTGTTCGGTGAACGCATTCACCGATAGCACAGTTGGAAACAGCGCCGCATGAGAGTGGCCTGTCACTGTACGCATACATATGTACATGTCACTCTGGAATTCTTTGACCGCAAAGCAGTGGTATGTAGTAAAGAACGTTATCTCTCAGATAGATGGGTGCGGTTCCTCAGTCCAGGAGCCCAAGGGAAGATTTGGCGGTCTCCGCCCGAGAGCCTACTAGTTGCTCGGCGTCCACGTCAGCGCTGGACGGGAGGTTCATCCACAGCTAGGGAAGAGGAAGAGCAGAGGAAAAGGATGGGGAGGATGTGCTGTGAGCACACAAGGTGATGAGGCGGGGGAGGGGGGGGGGTGCGGATTGGGAGCAAAATTTAGATTCTGGGGCTATTGGGTTGGATAGAGGCGGTTTAGCCAGGTGGGGGCACGGTATACTATAGCTGTTCGTGCGTATTCGACGCAGAGTACCTATTTGATTCGGTTATAATAAGGAGGAGGGATGGATTGTAGAAGGGAGCGGTAATGCTGTGGGATGTCTCGGAAAGTGACCAGCTAGAGCGGAGTGTCCAAATCCAAGCCCTACGTAATTCCCTTCTGCCCATGCTCCAAACCACCCGGCCCTCTCTTTCTCCTCCCCATCTTTCTCCTCCTTCTACTCCTTCTATTCTTCCCCTTCCTCCCATTCAACCGGCAAAAGGCCTCTCTGGAGACGCCAGTGAAAGTATTTTATGCAATTCCATTTTAAACCGGTTGAAACTTCTCAAAAAATTGCAGTGGCTTAGCTCGGCTATGCCAGGATATACGTAGCGTGAGCTAAGGTTCAGCTGGTTATTCTTAGGTTTCCTGGTTGTCTAGGATTAGCTGATTATCATGCTTACTGCTGCTAAGACGATTTACAATCCAGTCTAATCCAATCCAATTCAATCGCGGCGGCAGCGGCTCCGGCGAGCCAGCTGTGCTCCGTGAGACGTCACTGCTCCTTGCGCATGCGCAGTACGGCTCTACAGGAGCCACGTGAAACTGCTCAACCTCAGCGAGTGTAGCTCACGCTACCAAAAAAAAAAAAATAAGAAGGTAGTGCCAAGTAGTTCGTGTAGTTTACTGTTTTATACCGTTAACACACAATCATTCGAGCAAACTGTTTTTTTTTTCTATTTTCTGTCACTTGCTAGGTAACTTCTACAGGGGAATGTCTTCCCCTTAAACTGTGGAAATGAGAACGGCAACCTAATATCCTCCGCGCCTCCCCCCCCCCAACCTTGCCCCTTTAATGATCGCATCAGCGATCCCACCCAACTTTGACGACGCCATTCTTAATGCTACTGCAGTGCCTGCGTGTTCAAGTCGTGCACTGGAACCGAGCTTTTCCGCGACCGTACCGCCAGCCAAAGCGGGCCGATGCGTAACGAAAGTGAAACACAGTACCAGCCGCGTCTGTCTCCAGCCACACGTGGCGCCGGCAGAGCGGCGCTGCGAGCGCGGTCACCGCTCGTGCAGGGTGCACAAACCCGTGAGAAGAAACAAAGCCAGGGAACCGCGTCCGTTTCTCGAGAAGCGACTCGGGGGAAACGACGCGGCCGCAAACCTCGTTGCCAGGTCCGCGCTGACGTCCCCGCGACGCCAGTGTTCCGCAGGTTTGGTGGGCGCCCGGCGGCCGCTCAGTCACGATCCAGCGGGCAAATGACGGGGAAACCACGCAGGAAACGGGCTCCCGCGGCTCGTAACGGACCAGAAGGTTTCCCTGGCCGCCTGTTGCGTCTGCCGCCGGTCTGAGGCGCCTCCTTGGGCGCCGACTTCCATGGCGGCCCCGGACGTGTATACAATGCACCGTGCCGTCGCGTTATCTCTACGTGCCGATTGGGTTTCCTCTGGAAGGGTTTATGCACCGCTGGTTGAGATAAAACTAGGCCGAGTTAAGTTGCAAGTGAGGAAGAGACCCTCATGGTCCCTTTTTTTGTTTTGCTTCCTACTATTGTTAAGGCCGGCGGAGACATAAGATAAGGAAATGAAACAAAGTGAGGATGTTCTGGCTTGATGTCATGAGGAATCAAGGAAGTCTTGCGGGGAGTTCACAGTACTCCAACTTTTTTGTGTGTGAGTCGGGATGGATGGGGGCGAGGATAAGGCTTTCCGACTAATATTGTGGTACCTCCGGTCCTGTTGTACCCGTGCTTCACGGCCGTTTCAAAAACCTTCCGAAGGCCTTCGAACCAATTGTCTGTCGAGCGCCCAATTGTAAATACATAGGGTGCACTTGTAAGTGAGGTTTCAACTGTCAATCGAAAGTAACCGCGTAGCACAGTGATAAGAGAGCCTGTTTTTCACCACAGTACTAGCATTCGCTAGCCCAGTATAAGCTGACGTCGTCGTCGCGACGGCGACATATGCAGGTGCAGAGCGACGTTTTTAGGGGGAGGTACGGGGAATACCTAGATGCATAGGTCATGGATGGACAGCACCGCTAGTTTCAGGGGATATTGGAGTAAGGGATCACATACTTCCCCCCTCTATTGAATCCACGGAAAACGTACTCATCGTCACCACTCTACGTGTCCCCTAATACCATATATGGGAAAGGGTAATAATAAATTATGATCTGATTTATAAAATCATTCTGCTTATGCTTAAATTTTCACTTACCTCTAGATCGACAAACAGTTTTCGGGATTTATTGTACGCCTTCCTTGGGAAAGGCGTCCATTCATTGCATTGGACACTTGGCCTTTCAGCTTTACCACACTGTATTTCCACATAGTTCTCTTGAAACTACTCCTGATTCACGTCACTATCCTGGATAAAGGCTTTGATGTCTACGCTTTTGTTTCGTCTAGAGTCCGAGGCTGTGTTATGGCTTTCGTTGCCCTCTTAATTGCGGAACCATCCACACTTCTCATAGCTCACAGGCTTGTATTGCAATTTGCACATCATGTTTTTTTTTCAATTTGCTCCCTACGATGGTCCAACCTCCTCTTTTTCCCAAAACATCATGTCCAAACTTTGTGCGTTTGCTCGGCGCCCGCTTTCAATTTTCGTTTAGGGTAATGTTAGCCGTATACAGCTAGATTGCGCCAAGGAACCGCTCTCTTACCGACTCCCTGGTAGCTATCACCGCTGTTTACAAAAAGGGTACATCGGTGTGCCGCATGTCCGGGTTTAGCCGACTCGTCGAAAATTCCCATCCCGCCAATGTAATTCAATAAAGCATTGTTGCCTCATTTCTACGCTTTCTTGAGAGAGTCGAACGTAATTCTGGGCGCATCGTTATCTCCAAAGCGCTTCAAAATATCCCACTTCGGGATTTTCGTGACAAGTTTTCTTTATATCTATGAAGACAGCGCACAGGGATTTTAAAGCGAAGCTTTCCATGTCTCACTGGTTCGTCCTTGAGAGCCGAAAACGAGCTGCAGGAAAGCCAACTTTTTTTGACGATCAGGATGATCGTAGAGGCACCTATAGAAAAACGCTTTTTGTGGTTGGAATAGAAACAGGATCCCTCGCGTTATGAACTCGACGTCTGTCCGATTGCGCCACACCGACACGGTCGAGGCAGATTGGATTGGGAGAGAAGTGCATGGACAAAATTAGACAGAAAAATCATGCACCCCTCCGCGTAAGGACGATGGCTGAACGTGAAGCTTTCTTTGTGCGAAATGAAATGGCGAAGGAGGTTCATAGGCAAAGCCGTTGCGATCAAAAGTCCAAATCGTCTGCTAGTCAAAGTTCAAACTCAGACGACAACCAAAAAATCCCCTCAAGAGAAAGCTTCGCATTCAACTGTCGTCGACGTTAGAGAGAGGGGTGCATAATTTTTTTTACTGTTTTATAGGGACTTTTGTCTGACACGTCGGGGGCCTAACACTGTCTACGTAGGCATCCTCTGCGTACAGCCGACCATCGCATCCGGGGCTCCTTTTAGCTTTTAGTCCTCCTCAAAGATAACTTCAAACTCCTGCCTGGTGAATTACACGAGCTTTGCCGTTTTGTAGTGCGTGCAGTTTCAAGTGTCGTCATGGTCATTTATGCCAGCATGAATATGCTACTCATATTGGCAGACCGTCATCAGAATGCACAACCACTCAGCTCCGTTTCTTTCGACGTTCTAAACTTCGGGCTTCATCTTTTCAGCTGTGCGTCTGTTTGTTCTCTCCATTTCATTCGCCACGGGCGCACTTTCTATTCTTGCTACCCCCTGTATAAGTTCCTTTGTTTGGTAATTCGTTGTCAGCATGCGCCCCTTTGTTCTACAGATCTCGTCTCTTTTAGCATGGTGCTCCTATTCTTATGCGAGAGCATTAAATGACCCATTTGGAGAAAAAAGCCAGCGTCTGGTATCCAGCGTCTGTAGCAACGAAACTGATAAACCCCCCATTGGCTGCGACGCGTAGCACCCGCAGGGGTGTATTCACCAGCGCTTACCACCAGGTTAAATGGCCCAGGGCATGCGCCGAGACACGTGGAAAAATACGGATACGGCCGGGGCTGCGACCGCCGTTCGGCGGTTGGCGGCCGTATCGCGCTGACCTCAACCAGCACCGCAACAATCACCAACTAGCCAGACTGCCCAGCGTGGCAGTACGTGCCGTACCGCTATAGAATCTGAAGCATCTACATCGTCGGGGGTAACAACCTCGGCAGTAGCGACAGGTTGCCGTACAAAACACTACACTGCAGAAATGTCCCGCAGCGAAACTCAAAAAACATTGGTCGCCGCGCAAGACTCAAAGAAACACTCATCGGCGTTCAGTTGGACATAAGCGCTTTCGCATTCACAACTCTTAAGCAGGGCTTTTGTGTTTCCGGAGTTCTTTTTTTTTTTTCGAATACTCTTGGAGGTTCAGAGCACCGGTATGTTTAATGTTGCCGCGCGTGCACATTCAACGGAAAGAAAGCTGAAAACAAATTTCCGTTTCCCCAAGCTCTGAATAACACGAAAATGCCATATTTTAACGGAGTAAAAAGTATACCTACCATCCCGGTTGTGACGGAAAGCATCTTTTGTTGAGTGCATGAGCGTAGGCGAGAACGCATCGTGCAAAGCTAAAGAACAAGCGCCTAATGTCTCATAGCCAGTTACCTCCATCATTGAACCTGAGAAGCGGATGGCCTTACTGGCGTGTTTTACTTCTTCTCATCATCTCCTTTACGGTGCTCGATGGCAGGGTTATCGGCAGCTATGATTGCGATGATTGGTCTATCAAGTAACCATGGGTTCCGCGTCGACATGATTGGCGACTTCGTCCTGCAACACCGCACTCACACCACGAAGAGGATTTCCGTTCTGTATTGCCGCCAGCTGCCTCATGCTCAAGCTTTACGTTACCGGTGTTACTTTATCCCGGGCATGCATTACCACTTATTCAACCGAGGGCATTCCCACAGCGGTTCTAGTTCTCTGTACGCAAGATCATCCATTTGTGTAGGGGATCTCCACTTGCCATCTCACCTTTCTTGGACAGGTAAGGTGGCACTATTGTTACAGACAGATAAATAGTCTAACGCATCAGTGAACGGTGCAATTTCGCCGGAATCGACTGGGTTCCGATGAGAGAGGTATATGTGGAAGCGGGAATAGATTCGGATGGTTAGTTCGTGTTTTCTAAAATTTGGAGTAAATCATGTGTCTATTAATGAGCCTCCAAATATAAAAAAAAAACATGCGAAAGAAAAAAGCCCAGTTCGTGTAATGGAGGCATTCTGCAGCGGTGTATAGCACGTTAGTTCGACGTATCACTGGGGTGGTTGCTAGACATATTCTTGTAGATGAGCAGGTAAGGATTTCGCATAGTTGTTCACCTGCGCTTAATGTTGAGTCATTTACCCTCAAGTTGGTAGATTAGGCATGTAGAAGAAATAAAGAAAGAAAGAGATAAAGAAAGAAGAAAAAAAAGGTGACAAAAAGAAAAAAAAAAGGGAAAAGGAAAACGGAAAGAAGGAAAGAATGGATGAAGGAAAGAAATACCAGCAAAATGAAAAGCTACCTACTTTTTTTCATTTCTTCTTTATTTTTTTCATAACACTGAATAAATTCCCGAAGGAAGACGTTTTCTGTGCCATTAGGCTTCTCTTCATTGCCTAGGGACCCGAGTGATTTTGGTTGGGTGCTTATAGAGAGGTCTGGCTTTTGCATCGGGATCGGCACCGAATGTGGCGCGTGTTTTACTGCGTACTTTCCGGGCGTCGGTCTCTTGACAAAAATCACAGGAAATGGCAAGTAGTACAGCTATTGCTCCTTGCTGAGCAGAATGCCAAGTGGACTAAAGTACACCCTGCGGGAAAAAAAGCAGCAGAGCGTCGCAATTTATGGGTGTATTAGGTGCGCGCAGCATAATGTTGATAGCTTGTCTCAAGGCGGCGCTGGGCTTTGCATAACTGCCGGCATCACTTCTTTCTCGGCCGTCTGGGCCACCTTTGAAGGGAGAGCCACCCCCTTCGCACCTTGCGTTATCCTGTATACAGTGCCGTACGCAAACTCCCTGGGCATGCCGGCCGACGGGGAATTCCCTTCCCCTAAGGCATGCAGACGAAATGTGCATACCGTAGAAGCCAAGGATCATGGATATAACGGCTGTACGGACAACCCTTTCTGTACGAGCCGTGTTCGGCTGATTGTAGGCGTTAAACGTTCGGCAATTACAGAGCTCACCCCCAGTACGCCGCGCCGGCCGTGTGCGCTAAAGGGTGAATTACTGCAGCAGCTGCGGAGCGGAACGAGGGAGTGCTTCAATTGCCGCACGGGTCCCGTTGTAACAACGGCGCTGCGAAACGGGCGGCCGCGTGACTCGATCACGCCTAAGTGCACAGGCGCAGTGTTTCACACCCGGTGTATCAAAGACGACGGCATGTGCGGCAGTCGAACGCACATACATGCGCGCACGAGTATGGCGTACTGGCTGCTTGCTGGCCTAAGAAGAAAAAAGTCTGCGAGGCGATGGACGATCTCCGCAGTAACTCGACCCTGATAGAGGCCTTCAATTTTCTCCTGGTGTTCTGCTATGGCTGGTGCTAATGTGCCCCTATTTCGTATACTACTGAGTGCTGGCACGACGGCCGTTTCGGCCACCGAAACGGCCCCCGGTGATACGTCGCCATTTTTAATTGCGTTCTGCGAGGAATGGTTTCCTCGTAATAAAGGTAATGGTTGGTGACTATACATCAGAAAAAAATGGTCCTGGGCTCTGTTATAGGTGTTTATTGGGGCCTTAGTGTCAGTTAGGAAGAAACTTCACCCTTCCGGGAGGCGCCTAACGATCACTATATGCCAGCGAAGGCGCATTCTGACACCTTTGATATGTGGAAGCACTGCAACGCACTTGGAATCAAACCCACGGGTTGCAACCAGTAGCGAATAAAAAATAAAGACTCCCCCTCTGCGTCATAATATTAAGGCCGATGGCCATGTTAAGGCTTTGTTATCATATTAAGGATCTTGTAAAAATTGACATCACTGGCTCCCACTTCGAAAAGGAAATTTACACACGCACACGTGAGAGTGAAGACCCGGGCTGCCATGTGTTTTACTGTAGGATAATCAATTGTAAAGATGACAAAATTTTAGGTCAAGCTTGTTGAATGAGGAAATAAGTACAGAAAAATTAAAGAATGAAACACCCAAGCGAGTGAAAAAAGAAAAAAAAAACACGGAAGTAGAGACCTAAAAAAACTTTACCGTTGAGATTCACTCAATATTAGATCAAATTTCTCGTTCTCTAAATGCGAATGTCAGAGCGCAGCGCCGTATACGTTTTGCTCTTATCGCGCGTTCGTTTCCTTGATTCCTTCACTAAAGAGGCATGGTTGCGCATATTGATGCAATTTAGGACACACCAGAAGGCCTTAGTGCAAGCTGTTTTAAGCTCTTTTGCTTTAGTACTGCAACTTTTTTTTTTTTACTTTGTAACAAGAAAAGAGATGTCTGGGCGCGTGGGCGCGTTTCATTTGTTCATGAACGTTCATTTCGGCTGCCATTCGCGGGAGGAGTTTTTTTGCCCCCATAAACCAGGCGCATTCATATAAATCCAGCGAGACGGGACCAGTCGCTTCCTGTTTATGGGGATGCGGAAATTTCTGTCTACTTTGTTTCCCATGAACAAAAAAAAAAATGCGAAGAAATTATTCAAAGTAAATGAATTTTTGAGATTTCGAAAGACTTGCCAAGACTATTACGGACAACACTCCCCAACTATGAAAATACCGAACAAAGCAAATGCAGGTACCCCCGCGTATAATGCTTGAATAGTAATTAAATGTGCAATTTCTGAGTATACACTTTAACCAGGCTCATATAACAAATGCCTTAGTTCAATGCCGCTAATCGAGTTATAACAGAAAGAATACCGAAGTAAAAAATAATTGACAAGCCAGCAGGCAACTCAAGATATTCCTAATGAATCAAGATAGTTCTCACAAGAACTGCACGCGATTGTCTCATTGTTATTGTTGCATATCTTTTTCCAAAACTATTTTTCGCGTGTATCATTCATCCGTTATACAGTATTGTACTATCGTGATAAATTTAAATACGAACAACGGTGCGCGTGGTTTTCAGCATATGATCTGCGTTCTAAGCGAGGGGCTGCGCCTGCGCAGTAAGAATTAGTTACCAGAGGGCTTTCCCAACATTCTGCCTGCTGTGCATACACGGCCCGTCGCCAGGGAGCGCAGCATGTACTGAAAACCACGCACACCGTTGTTCGTATTTCAATTTATCACGACAGTACAGGTTGGAGTTTTTTTTGTGCTTGTGTGTATGTTTTCTGTTGCCCCCAAATAAACAATGTAATATTTACAACTAAAAAATAGCAGATTACACATACAATTTATAAAGGAGTGGATCAATCCGGGACACTCACTGTCCAATATGGCGGTATACCTCTGTTCATGCGGTAGCAGAAGGAATGTTCGTCGTAAAATGTGGTGAGCTCACGTACGCACGCGCAATAGTTTTTGCCATGCTTTAACATTTGAAAAGTTTCGGGTAGAGAGCTTCTCATTAATTTGCAGGAGTCACTGTTGCTGGGACTATAGATGGGCGGAGGAATCAGCTTTACAGTTGGACAAAGCGAATGACGCTGCGAATTGTGTAGAATGTACCGTATTGTTCCCCTGCTTTAAAAAACATCGACAGACATCAGCTATTCTGACTTCCAAACGTTACAGCCCGCTTCTCATGAGCCAATCGGAGCACGTTGCGGGGTAGACGGGCTTCTGGTTTGTTAACAAAGAAAGAAAGGTTGAGGAGCCTTAACTTTTACCCTCACGCCTTACAGAAGCGACAAAGATATATCGCAGGACGAAACCAACAACTTCCGATGACGATACTCAAGCGACTCGAATAAAATTAGTTGAGTTTTAGGGCAGCGGTAAGATTTTTGCACCGTAGCGGGGTTGTTTTAATTTAGCGCCCCATTTATGATTATCAAAACAAAACACCGCCAACTTGCGATCACTGGAGGTTTTAATGCTCCGCATTTTGCCTGCTGCCCGTAACGCACGAAAAGGCAATATCGTATGGGAAGCTATGAATCAACATCGGCTTACGCTCTGCAACCTCCCTAACGTTCTCACCAGGGTTGGCAACCGTGTACCAAGGAATACTACGCCAGACCTCAGTGTTGTTCGCAACGTGACTAAATACGCATGACATGCCTCCCTGACACTTTTGGTAGCGATACCAACATCATATCCATAACAATCCAAGATATCTCCCCTTCTCGCGTAGGCACAGCCCGACGCCCGGAGTGGAAAGCTCTCCGCGAACATATACCCGCGGAAGAAATCCATGGCCTTGATAGATGGGCGGCCACTCTTTCGGATGTACTCAAACCCCACTCAAAAGAATTCCCTCTCACCGCCGACTATCCAGCCGTCGATCAATGATTCTGCGATCGCTTGCAGGGCACATCGGGCACCCGTAAGACGTTGCACCTAATACGCTCCCTCATGGGAACGAAAGAGACAAAAACGGCCACTGAACAGTGCATATACACCACCTTATACACAACCACCCAGGCAGTGGTCAAGAATTAATTGACACTTCGCAAAAGAAATTCGCACATGGCCAGTCGCAACCTTCGCCTGAATATCCAGTGGGCTAGGGCACCCACAATGCCGCACTCGACACACCCTTCATCATGCAAAAACTCGAAGCTGAACTAAGTACACTCGTCAGCAACACTACGCCCGGACCCGGCCACATCCCCAATAAACGTTTTCGCAATCTGGACAACTTGAGCATCTCCTCTAATACATCAATGACCAATGGGCCCACGGCACGCTCCCACCACAGTGGCGCCATGCCGACATCACAGTTATTCCAAAACCTCAGAAATCAGTCTCCCTTTCAAACCTGCGTCCTATTTCTATTACATCATGCGTCGGTAAGCTCATGAAACATTTGGTTCACACTCGATTGACTAACTGTATAGAAGACAACGCATTACTACAAAGTACCATGTACGGCTTTAGACCCCACCTGTCCACTAAAGACATTCTACTTCAACTAAAGGAAGACCTCATGCTTCGTATTCCCCAAAACCACAAATACTGCATAATTGCTTTGGATATCAAAGGAGGCTTCGATAATGTGACTTACGACGCCATCCTACACGGCTTCGCCACCCTCAACCCCGTTACGAACACCTACAACTAGGTTAAAGCGTTTCTAACAGAACGCATGGTGACAGTGGGTTTTGGACACCTACACTCACCTAAGTTTACCGTTATTCCACGCGGTACCCTACATGGGTCTGTCATTTCCCCATTCCTTTTCAACATCGCTATCAAAGATCTATCTACAAAACTCTCCCCTATACCCGACCTGAAGCATGCCTTGTACGCAGATGACTTAACTTTACGGACAACAACAGGATCCATCGGAGGCCAGCAAGAAGCCCTTCAAACAGCTGTTGATTGCACATGCAGATGCTTACAGGAACGCAGTCTTACATGCGCACCTGAAAAATCGGCCCTTCTACCATAAAGGACAGAAACGCATAAAGGACGGAAGAATCTCTCCAGTACCAGACCCTGAACTCCAGACTGAAAACTTCCCTATTCCAACTTTTACGCACTTACGCATACTCTAAATCACCAGCCCACACTACGGATCAGGCTTCCACACAGTCCTACAACTTCAACGCATCATGACTCAGCTAACTCATTTTATGCGCCGTATCACGCACAAACGGACCCGACTGAAGGAACCAGGCCTCATCCACCTCATTCAAGCCTTGCTCGTAAGTCGCGTTACGCACTGGTACGCCTTACCTGTCCCTCGAGCCAGCCCAATGGCGAAAACTGAATATCCTTATCCGACAAATCTACGGGGTGGCCCTCGGACAACCTACATGCACATCGAACGCCTAGCTGTTACAGTTGGGCTTACACAACACCTGGGAAGAGCGGTGTGAGGCACAACGCACTTCACAACTCCAGCGGCTCCAATTAACTCATGATGGACGGGCGACCCTCATGCGGCTTGGATATTTATCGCCTCCGGTCTCCAGATGCAGAATACGTATTCCGCTGTCTATACAGAAACACATCTGCGTTTGCCCAATATGAAACATTTCACATTGGACGACGGGCCCGCGGCAACTATCTTCAGGCACAATATCAGCAATATCAGTGGTGAATAATAAAATCAAGACCGTGTCCACAGCCACTGTCCTCACCACGGACACCGCCATAACAGAGGAAGCAACAATAGCCGAGGCAGCCACCACAACGCAGAGCGACTACCTGACCATACTGACGGATTCACAAGAAGCTTATCACAACTTCCTGCGAGGCACTCTCTCTCCAGTAGCCCTCCAAACAAAAACAAGTCTCACATACCTGACCTCTCCATTATCTGTACACCAAGTCATTCAGGGATAGTAGGCAATGAAGCGGCACATACCGCGGCTCGAGGAGTACACTGGACCATTGCGGACAGCCCAAACCCTATGCCAACAATCCCCACGCACTACACTCCCCAACCCCTACTAACATCCACCGACCTACCCTCTCAATACCGGCTAGTCCGCCAACAGTTTCCTCCCCCACACAAGCAACTCACCAAAGAGGAAGGAGTCATACTTCGCCAGCCCCAAACTAACACCTTCCCCCACAACACGCCCCGACAGAAAATATTCCCCACCTAGTACTCACCTCAGCGCGTCTTCTTCCCCACACCAGGAACACTATACCACATAGTGTGGGCATGCCCAAACACCCCAGACCTCCCTCCCAATCCCAACCCTACCCCTTCACAGTGGGTGGCGACGCTGACCGGCTCCAACCACTGTTCCCAGATTCGGCTGGTGAATAGGGCACGGAAGGCCGGCTACAGCCAGGGAGTCCTGGACTGAGGACACCCGTCTCTGGTACGGAGTGACCGCAATCCCAACGGATGGGATAGTTTTTTCCTCCTCCTCCTTAAGAACGTCGTATTTTGAACCCCCCCCCCCCATTTCCTGAAACTTGCTTTTAATGGGTAACTGTAAAAACCCTACCTACTCGCCATTTTTTTTTCCTGTTTGCCTGACTGTTTAGCTCCCAGGTATACAGAGCTGTTATAACCACGGTATTACAATTCACCGTATCCAAATATTTCCTATTAAACACTGCTATTACGTAATTATGTACTGAATCAGGTATCGGAGATGCGCTGACCTGAATAAATAATTACTGAACCACAAAAATTGCGCAGTAGTAGCTGGCTACCTGCTATGAAGTGATGACGGATCCTGCAATGGCAATACATTGACTGTAATTTAACGCCAAAGAGGTCGTATGGATCCAGTTAAAGGCGGATCGTAATTGTACCCGACACAGTTTCGCCCTCCTACATTAGTGCTCGTTTTCAGGCCGTAGTGAAACGTCCTAGTAGCAGCCCGAACCAACAGATACCATCACACCGCGCTAACCACGTGCCTCAACATCGAGAGTGGCCCTGCCGGGAGCGCATCTCTGAAGAGCCTGACCCCCTTACATGCAATTTAAACCCGTAAGAGGAGTATCAGGGCGAATGTGAACATTCCCGACGCACTTGTTCATGCCAGTAAAACAAACCTCTAGAAAACACGGAAAGAGAGAGGGGAAATTTTAAAGACCAAAAGCTCTCAAAGTTCAACACTCCGCTTAGGAGGCGCCGCAAGGCGCCGCGATCTGCCGCATCCTGAAACGAGATGACGGGCCGGCTCGTCTACATAAATAAACAAGATACCTGGGGAACGAGCCAGGCCTGGAAGGCGCTGTTCGGGAGCAGCAAGCAGCGGTGTTATTTTGCCGCTCTCAACCCATTGACCTCCATCTAAGGGAGCCCCATAAATCCGACGCCCCGGTTATCTTTCTTCTACAACCTTCCTCCGCGGCTCGTAATAAAAGGGAAGCAAGAAGTGGCAGACATGCACCGTATACAAAGTAAAATGTTCCGCCCGCGAGTAGCATGCAAGGGCGGGTATGTGCCATTGACCCACCACGCGTTCTTACGTCTCTCGTCGCAGTGAACAGTAACTCCGAACAAGAAAATAGACAGAAAGAAAGGAATAGGCGCGATTGTTTTGTGCGTTCTCCGGAGGTCGTTTAGTGTTTCCGCTGATTTACGACAGAACGCCTTTCTTGCTCTAACCCTGGCGCCTATCTTCTCGGACTGCAAGCGTCATCGGTGGGCGGGGATAAGAGCCTTTTTAATCGGTTGTTTCAAAGGGGCTGCCAGGGGGGAGTCGCTTGAATGGCTTTCCAGCACTGCGGGCGGGACTTCTAGACCGGAAGGGGAGACGAAATGGCCTCAAAGTGGCGCTTAGTGCTGATTCATGCCGAGTGATGGTACGCTTCTATGTGATTGTAAACATGGGATAGGGGCGGCAACAAGAGCATGCCACTTACGAAGCTATTTCACCCCTCTCTGATGGCGCTGTGGAAAAGAAAGAACTGCTATTTTAAGCGCGCTTTATATTCCTTGTCCTATAGCTGAAATGGCAGCAACTTGAGGTCAGAAAAGAAAGGATAATGACGGGGCTGTAAATTTTAAGCGAGCAGTTGTGTGCCTAAGGTCTGGAGGCATAAGAATCTTCGAGGAAGTGGCGGTCATATACAATTAGCGCACATTTGAAGGGAAGCTTTGCCAGAGCATGCAGACGTATCCCATTTAAACAAACACTTGAAAACGGCCGGTTCCGCACCGGCTAGCCGGGCGGAGCCGTTCGTGCCAGCGAACTTGTAGATCACTCGCGGGCCTAACTGGGCCTATACTACATAGCCCTGACCCTCCCTCCACTCAACAGCTTGACGGGCCCCTTTAGCGACCACCCAAGACGGCGCTATCGCCATCATCGTCGTCACATAGGGATACAACCCGAACCAGTGACGCTGCAACATATTCTGCAGCACGTATACGGAGATGTCGCAGCGAGCAACCATTTACGCTGCGCGTTTTAAGTTTAATTCGGTGCAGTACGAGGATAGTTCTTCATGTGGCACGAAGGCATGCAAATCGTTCATTTAGATGCAGTTTACATGCCGGTCGGTTTAAGGTAAGCTATAGCGCCCCACTTTCGTTGAACTACCGGAGTATCTCTGCTTTTGTCGCTGTTGGCCGTCCTAGCTGTGTCCGAATGATTTCATTCCAAGTGTATCCACTAACAGAATAACAGCCTGATGGGCTGCTGTCTTTTGGTTGGAACGATATAATGGACGGTGTTTAACCGCAACGTAATCAACGCGACTGTTACGCAATTATTAAGTCTAAGTGGACACAGCATTGAAATATGTACTAAGCTATACCATCCACGTAGTAAGGTACGTAGTCTTGTAGAAGTAAGCACGCCAAAACAAACGCTACTTTCCGTTTATTTAACAAAGTCGTACAAAATAATACAGTATGTATACGGTCAGCTCAGCAGCTACAAGTAGGGGGAGTCGATGTTTGATACTGATCGCCTTTCGTGCCTAATTCGCGCCGGCGTCGAATGCGAGCACGTCTCACATGACAACGGTCCACACGACAGCGCGCGAAAAGTGACACCAGGTTCGGATGAAAAGAGTTCTTTCTTCTTGACTTTCAATTGCCCGCAGTCTTTTTCTACGCACGCAGACACACCCTCTGTTTGCAGATATATTAGCATAACTGAGTTTCATCGAAATTCAATAATTAAAGTAGATACTGAAAGATTTATTTGAAGTTATGACACTGTTGCTGAGCGTTCGTCGATGCCGCGATTCGGGAAGGGAAAGGCGAATTCGGCTCCTCTCTTTTTGTGATTCGTTTACCTGGCGTCCTCGAGCTGCGAAACATGCATGGGAACCGTTCGGGGTAACAGGTGGGCGTCTGCAACGAACCGATGCGCTTCGAGTGAAGCCGCTTCCGCTTCACGCCCGGCGGGCACCGCCAAGACGCAACGCCTGGAAACGGCGTGGAGCGGCGGTCGCTCTGAGAGCTTAAAGGCCGACCTCCATGCAGCGAAATGTCGGCGAAAAGGCGGCGAACGTCGCCCGGCGGCGGCCGCTCTGCCGCCGGCGTCGAAAATACGGCTGTTCGCCAGCGATCTACGCGAGCTAGATGTCGAACGCGCGGCGGCGAACGCGACCGGAAGCGGCAAACTGCATTTTGAGGCCGCAGCCAATCACAGCCTCGTACTTCGTTGTACTTCCTGTCCTGTCTTCCGTCGGCGGCGTTCGCCGTGTCACGTTGCATGGAGGTTGGGTGGACGAAAACTGAGCGGCGCGTCAAACCACGGCGTCCGCCGCGCCAAGTTCGCCGAGAAACTTCGCTGCATGTCCACGCTGCAAGGCTATGTAAAGACGCTACAATGCCGGACAAATGTGAGGAATACAGGGAGGAAGAAACTGGAAGAGAGGTAGGAAACTAAAAGCCAGCTACGGTTGATGCAGGGGAAAAGACGTTTGCGCTGTCTACATACGCAAGAACACCAGTGATCTCCACTAGTAAGAACATCGTTATCGCTGGTGCTCGTACACGTAGAAAGTAAGAATATCATCTTAGTCGACGTTGTCGGAACTCGTCCTTAGTCAAATGCACATATTACTCTATTCGAACTTTCGGCTTCCGGCATTTATGTTTTTGACTGCGTGGATTCGCTTCTTCTGTTAGATGGCAATAATCAGCTGACTCCTCTAAAACGATGCAGCCAACATTCTCGTGCAACACGTGCAACACATCGACACAGCAGTCTTTAAGCCGTTGATGACATATATTTGGGAAAAAAAAAAAAGACTGCGCGACTCTGAATGGCAGTGATTTTCTCGTTGTCGTGGCGGCTCACACCGGAGCAAATCTAATCATTGACATCTAAAAAAAGCGAATGAAATTCATGCTACCTTCCGCAACCGTCTGCATAACTGCCATTGTGTTAGCCACTACAGAGAACCGAGGTGGGCTTGTTTCAAAGTTGGAGCCATTCTATTTGCTTTTACATACCAGGGCGGCCTCTCCATTTGTTCGTTTAGTGTTTTTGACGCGTTCTCGAAGCCTGGCGATTTATGCGCCTACATTATGCATTCCTCTCGCGCGTAGGAACGCGCCCCACCGAAGAGCGACCTGCGGAAAGGCCACGTCCGGCGACTGGCCCTGCAGGTAAACCCGGCAGAGTGGTGGCGACAGGTTCACACGCCGCAACGGCAAGGTCGTTCGCTCGTACACGCTGTGTTCGCGACCGAGGAAGTGCGGTTGGAGTTGATTCACGGAGGCGTTTATAAACAAGTACACACAAGGTCGCCTCCGGAGACGGTCTATCACTCGCTTTTTAAAAAGCGTAGGTTACAGAAGGACGTACCGTTCCGTTGCACACGTGCAGAGCTCATAAAATACCCAAAAAGCCGCGCTTTGTGGCTTTTCTCGACGAAATATTCTACAGACGAGCCTAGGAAAACAAAAGAGTTTTGGTTGGTCAACACTCTGCCCAACACTTGGGCGGCGATCTGCAAAGGCCCGCCGCCCAAGGCTTTTTTGCATTACTTTTATGTGTTCGCAATACGCCCTCCAGAGAGAGAGAGAGAGAGAAGGCTCTTTAATGTAAACTGGTGAGGTCAGCCCTGCTAGGGACAAGGCTTGCTACACCAGATGGTGGGTGACTACGTTGATGAGAGGTGAATATAAGACATTAGGGTTACAGCAGGACGAAGACAAACGCCCTCCAGTCCGCAGTGACTCTACAGCTGATTTTCTTCTCGTAGTTTGGATAGGAACTAACAGCGTGTCCAAGACAGTGTTATGCATCCACATCCTTTAGTATTTCATTGCCTGAAGGGAATGTTATAAGCATGTGTTACTTGCCACTTATTCATATTTATGTTACGCTATGGCTTCGCATTCCGAGTACATGCATTTCGTGAATCATCCGTCGCAGGTTTTCTTCGGAATCACTGATTAATACGATGTCACGCGGAAACCTCAAGCGATTGAAATACTCTCCATTTAATGGCGTTCATGACCTCTCGCTTCACAAATACCCCTTAGTTGGCGCTCGCTGACGCCGTGCCTCTGCCCCCCTTTTTTCTTGGAAAAGCAAGCCCAGCCTCGCGACGTCGTTTACGTCCGGTGAAGAAGAAGCAAATGTCTGGGCGGGCTTTCCTTGTGGGTCCGCGGCACTGTTATCAGAGCTGGCCGCGACCCGTGACTCATTGCTCGAGTGACCGAGAAATCTTCGCGAGCGGCACTGATTGCGGGGTGGAAGCTGGCTGGTGATACCCCTGCGTATTTGTATAGCCAACCTCCCTGAGGCGCTGCTTCCTGTGGCTATCTTTTGTGTATCTCGGGCTCGTGTAACAATTTACCATGCGTGACCGCTGCCACGCCGCTTGTTTTGCTTTGTTTTCTTAAACCATTTTTCGCGTGTGGGGAAGCGCTTGATGGTTGTTACAGTCGCAGAATAGGGGTTGCTGCACTGGTGGACATCGGGATAGTTAAAACGCATGAGTACACTCACCGATGTTGACACGTATTGCCGTAACAGGCTTGCGGAAAGACGTCCCTGGTAAGTGACCGTTCATCATTCCGGTGGACGGAATTCTGTTGAAGAAGAACTCATGAACGAATGCAAGAGAGATTCTCACCTACCCAAATTGCCACCTGGTCAAGCCTGGTAGGTCAGGTCTTTTTCGGGTGCGCTAAACTGTAAACCCTAAGGTTATTGTTTGGGGGGGTTGACGTTTGTATATTTTGTGAGAATTCACGCTGTAAACGAAGAGGCTTAGGGAAATACAGGTAAACTTTATTATCCTGTCGTGCGATTCGCGAGATACAGGTAGAATTAACTGGTTCTTTTGGCGAGGGAAACTATTGCTAACAAAAAAGTAGGCCCCCAAGAAAATATATATAATTCTAAACTTCAGTTCTTTTTTATAGTAAAGTTTTTAAAGTAAAACGACATTCCAGGAAATATTTAAGTACCTCACAAGGGTTGTAAGTGCGCGTTAAGGTTTCAGGTACTTCATGTATATTGTTGACCGACTTGTGAACATGAAAGTCGTTCAAAGAGGGACGGTGCAGGTTCTTTAATACCAAATACCTAAAACTTCGTATTGCGTTCTAAAACTGTTTTTCGTTGCAGCTTGCGGTCCGCATCCCAAGCCCAGCCTCCGTCACTTTGGACATTACGTCGAGCCTTGTCCATTAGTGTAACTTTGTTCTTCGATTCCTGGTGACTTAAATTTCTTGCGAGATGCCTTTCTGCATCTCGCAAGAATGACATGCCGTCGCGTGCATGTCGAAGAAATTGGCATTGAGACATAATTTTGATGTGAAAAACAGGACGGACTTTTGGTTTATGATTACTTATTTGCTAACAACCTTGAAGTTGTTGGGCTTATGAATTACAGCGACTGGGTTTTTGGTTGTTGTCGTCGTATAAACATTTATTGGAGCCGATAAGTAAGGGAAACAAAATAATATAAAGGTGAGTGGCCCCTTCGCAGTCATATAAAATAGCTTTCTTTCGGGCTGCATAAACCTCATCATGCACTCCTTCATGAAGCTGGCTTCCTTCCACTATGGGTATGCTTGCAGTGAAACATTCTTTTCAGAGATATTTTTGTATTTAATTGTTCGGGCGGGAAACCATGCAGCAACCACAGTGAAATGCCCACCACCATTTTTCCCCATAACGGACAGTTGTCGTGGTCCGGCCTTGTCCTGTTGGTAACATTACAGAATGACGCTTCCTGTCCTTTGTAGGCACTGTTAAAGTGCCTACGCAGATGTACTATCGTGAAAAATTGAAATACGAACGATGGAGCGCGTGGCTTTCAGTACTTGCCGCCCCTCCTGGCGACGGGCCGCGTATGCGAAGTACGAACAAGTTACGAGAGTTCGTGACCAACCTTGATATGGAAAGACCATTGAACTTCCACCGTCCATTGGGCGCTCAGCACGAAATAAAAATTAAAGGGATATAGCTGCGTGCGCCGTTTTCACTCATCGCAGTAACAAGGTTAGATAACGCTTGCGTGAGCGGGCGCCGAATGCGGTGGGAAGACAAACCAAAACGTTCACACGCAGAACGGCGGTGCTTCCATACCAATGTTGGACACAAACTCGCGTAACTTGTTCGCTCTGCGCATACGCGGCCCGTCGCCAGGAGGCGTGGCATGTACTGAAAGCCACGCGCTCCGTTGTTCGTATTTCAATTTATCACGATAGTACGGCGTTGAGCTGGTAACTGAGAGGTGTAATAGGATGAGAATTTAGGAGAAGAATAAGGCTCGTAAAGATGACAAAACATAAAAGAGGATCGCGAGCACCTATGAAACGCAAAACCAAAAGTTCATTAAACAACCTCCAGCGCATGTTGATGTGTTAGCCGAAATCAAATAATTTTCCTTTTCCTACTTTACTATTATTTGTGAGTTAGTTTCACTGCTGAAGAAAAGAACTGCTGACTGGAGTAACTGTTATATTTGTATGATTTTTGCGTTATTTGAGAAAAGAATTCTCTCAGAGACGCAAAGCTCAACACCACTACAAGCATTAGGATCTTTTATGCTCTTTTAAACTCGTTTACTCGTCTCACCTACATCGTACTCCAGACAGTGGCTATGTACCGAGCCTTATTCGTATCTGCAATTAGCGTTGGGCCTATCGTTGGAAAAGTGCTTATTCGCGTTTTTTTGTATATTTATGCCTGGCAAAAGCGGTCACACTACCGCCTAGGTAAATGCCATAAAGATATCTATCTCTGAAAAGCAGCAATCAAGGAAAAGTTTTATCCCTAAAATGCTTTAAAGAGCGTTTTCTTTCACTTCAGAATAGATCACTGAGGTTTATACATTAAAGGTTCGGCCCCAAGTTGAGAGGGGGATGCCCAGTAAAAGAAATAAAACGATGGCGACAGAGAAAAGGCCCGAGCAAATAAAAAAAAAAACGCCTCGCCGCTCGTGCCCAGACTGCTACGCTGGCTCGTGGCTTTGTGCACTAAGAAATCTACCCGCTTTTATGCTCAATAAACGTTTACAATCCAATCCGAATATCTCTTATGTTATCCTTAAGAGAGCTTGAAGGCGAAAGCCTGAGTGGAGATACATTTAGAACAGACCCACGATTAGTTTTGTTTCACGTTCTGTTTCACGCACTGCGGTGACCCCAACGAGGAGCGCACCTGTTTTAGACACCTTGGCGGGACGGGTTGGCTTGGGTGCATTTACTGGTACACGTGAACTCCCTACAGCGCCACTACTTTCACGTCCGCAACGACATATCTGCCTCCCTTTTCCGACGAACACCGAATGATAAACGAATGTTTGCCATGTCTTACTTGCGTGTTACTACTCCTGCCCCGCTCCCGTCCGTACTGCGCTCCCCCCTCCTCCCTCCCCAATAGCCCTCCCGGGATCCACGTGTCTTTGAAGCAAATGGCGCTCCATATCCCGCGCTTTTGTTTGCTATGCGGTAGGTGCGGACGCCATGGGCGATCAAAATTGACCGAACCATTAGACATACAAGGCTTTCCCTTTAAAAAGCGAAATGTTCACACGCCAAGGACGTTCAAAGGCTAAGTAGTTTCGCTACTAAGTCTGACATTGCGGATTCGATTCTCGACCGCGGTGGTTGTTTTTGTAACTGTAACAACAACAACAACAACAACAACAACAACAACAAAAAACGCGGGTAATAAAGTTCAGCGCGTGTTGATGATTGGTCGGGTGGTTCACATTATTTGTTATACCCCCTTCTCCCTGACCCTGTCCAAGTGTAGTTTTAGCGAATAAAAAGCGTAATTAAACTTCTACGAGAACAACTATAGGGCGTGCCATCATGTTTTTAAGAAACGGGGAGGCCACACAACTGGGTACTATCAGCCTCAGCTGGTAACCGTCCGTTTTCTCACTATTGTGGACGTGTTCTTTTTACGAATATCCACGCTCTCTTTTGCGACGGACTTGCGAAGGGCGACGCGGAATCCGGTAACTGATCATTGGAGGCCGACGATGAAAGAAGAGTACGTTAGAACAAAACACGCCAAGCAAGCAGCAGTGACAGAAGCACTGAGCCGCAAGTGCGCTCACGGCTACCGCCTCCGGAACTTGCTGGACTATCCAACTTTGGGCGTTTTTAGGCGTACAGCTGTTACGACCACATTTTCTATAATAATGCTTAGTGTTGCTTCTATCAGTACAATCAAGATAAAAAAAAAACACCCTCCATGGTGGTTTTTAAATGCCATCGCTTCTGCTGCAGTGCACCATGTTCCCGATTTGCGCGAAACCAGCTGCCGACGGATACGACGTCATGAAGGTTCAAATTGAAAACACTGGCGAAATAATGTTGTAACCAAATCTAGTGTTGAGTTTCACAATTCCGCTTCCTATATTCCAGGAGGAGCTTAAGCCTTCGATTTGGATGTTTGGAAAAGCGTGCGTTAGCGTGATCATCCGCATACCTTCATCCTTTCAGTACAGAATGGCTTCATATTTTTGTTGTATTCCCTGTAGTAGCACTGCGCCACAGACTATATTCGACCTTAGACTAGATTCTTCAGGCTAGATTCATTGCTGAGGTTTCCACATACTTTGGCACGGGCAAATGGCCAACAAATGTTGGACTAGACTCACCATGCGCAGTTTCCGTTCATGTAAGTCCACTCATTGTAACTCTTCTGTAATGGGTATCACATGAACGCCCCTTCGGTGCACGAAAGCAAAAATTTGAACTTTGTCTTTTGTTTTTATGTCTTCCTCCTCCTCCTTATACGAGAAGGCGGAACACTCAGTCAACAAGTGGTTGCAAAATACTCCGCCCACGGCCCATCTCGAAATAATAAAAAAAAAAACAAAGGATTTCCGCTGTTCTGCCATAATTCCGGAGAAAATAGTCTTATCCGCTTTGTCGGCGCTTTTTGCCCCACCGACGGTTGTCCAGACGTTCTTAGAAACAAAACGCAGGGAAGACAGAACAAAGCAAAGTGACACAGAAAAAGAACTGTGACCTTCATACACAACAGAACGCGAAGTGGCAAGACCCTGTGTACAAGAAAGGTTATTCACGAGTGTGCAAGCATATTCCAAGCACGCCGTGCAGGTCTAGGCCCGCGGGTTCCGGGTGAGCTCAAACAATGAGCAAAGCTTCAGGCGAACTCGCTGAAGTTGCGCCAGCAAATGGATGGGGGCGTGTGGGGGGTGTCTGCTGTAAAAAACCGTCATGGCTCTCCCTCTTTCTCGCCCGCTCTTTGCGGCTCAAGCAAGGATAACAGGCAGTAAAGGTTGTTGGGAGTATGTTACTTCCTGTTGTTGTGCAGGTAGGCTTGACTTGTGAATGAGGCAGCAGCATGGAGCTTGCAACCCTGGCACTTGAATCCAGTGAAATTACCAGTTCCAGGTCGGGGCATAGTCTTAAGAATGCAAAGAAAGAGCACAAAAGTGTAGGGAGAAAGCCCTTATTGTGTCTCCAGCACTCCAGTCTATGAAGAAACGAAGAAGCAGGCTGTGAGGTCTAAAGCCTGCCTAAAGGCTAAAGCATGTCTAAAGCCTGCCTAAAGCCTAAAGCCTAAATCGGCCTAAAGCCTGTCCACAATCCTCACAAGGAGACACTCTACTGACCAACACATAAGTGACCAGTCAGGCTCTGTGTAATACCGATTAGCTACTTGAAAATCGATATTGAACAAGAACATCAATTTCGCGTTTGCAATAGATAATTGTTCGTGACAAATTATATTTCTAAAGCCGCCATTCAGGAAAACTTCTGTTCTCTGGAGTCCTTACCTTATATGCCTGCCCATACCAAGTGTGCAACGAGCAAGTCACTACTATTCTCTTCGGCTCCTTTGAGGAGAATTGGACGAACCGCATTGCTGGAAGGTACGGAGCTTGCTGGGAAAAAGAGAGGGATTATCATCTTTTCTTTCCTATTTATATGAAGTAAAGCGTGACAAATTGACGCCATTTTCTCCATTATACTTCTGGTTCATCAAGCAACCAGATGACGGGGGAACAAAAAGAGAGAACGGCAACCTAGCCAGGTTTCGTTTTAACACGCGGCTACTTCAAAGGACAGGAAGCTGGCAAACATAAGTGAGCAAGAAAGCATAAGCAACTGTACCCAAAACGTACTTTGAAAGGACAATGAGTATGTTCTTGCGTACCCTCTAAGTTGCCGAATAGAAAGGAAGAGCGACAACACCGTAAAGTAGACAAGCTGCAAAAAAAAAAAAATGCATGGCGGTATGCAGAGAGGACCAAGTGGGCAGATGTTGTTTCGTGTTGCCGCGCACTTGACCACAAGAAGTGTGATACGCAAGACGAGATAAGAGACGATTCTTGTGCCCACCAGGATGTCAGCGAAGAGAAAACCGGAGTAGGTTTCTCTTATTTACTCGACACGCGCGGCAAAGAAAGCGCACATAAAACAGCAGAGCCCCGGCCCGAGAACACCCGCGCAAGGTCTTGTGCACGGCGTCTCGGGGGGTGGGCTCCGTTTCCCTCTCAATCACCATAATAACGACATTCGCTTTCAGAAACACGGGAAACCCACGAGCCTAAGTGAAGGCGACGCTGCACAGCAGGGTCCGGCTGTTCCTCTTAGCGGCCGATGCGTGATGCGACACGCGGTCACTGAACTTGAGGAGAGGACGTCACACGACCGCCCGCCGTGTTGTCCCCGCTGTTGTGGCGTTCGGGAACGCCACTCTCTACTTCCCATGCCAACTCCCGCATTGGCCGCGCGCGAATGCGTGTCGGACATGCTGGGCGCACACGGGGCTGAGAAAGCAACTGGAGCACCCCCTTTGCTCAGCGCCGAAAGCCGACCGCCCCTCTCACTCATCCCCCTCATATAAGACGATGGTCTGCGTGCATGACGAACGGGTTGAATGCGAGCCAGTGTGTTACCCACGACTCCTGAGTGCCACTCTTTTCTTTCTGTGCTGCTCTTCGCGGTGCACTTACTCGTGTCCGGCCTCGGTTTGTTCCCACTGGGGCACTGGCCTTGGGCGTTATTACCTCGCCCGTGCGGGAGAAACAAGCGCACTTTTACAAGGCTCTGGGAAGATGCCGAGAGAGTGCGGTTCTTTGTGAGGGGATCTACGAAGGGTATGCTTGTTAAATCCCAGGAGACAACGTAAGTTGGTGTAGACGTCCCGCAAGGCGGCGTCCTTTCACATATCATTTTCAACACGGTTATGGAACCTCTATCGTCAATTCCGCCTATTCTGAGGAACTTAAACGATTACGTTACAGCCGGAAGGCGGCTTTTTCCGAAGCCATGCGTGACTGGATCTATAAATTTCGCTGACCGGCAGTGGTTGCCGTCAGCCACACTCTAAACACACCGAGTGACTCTTTACAACACCGATACAAGTGTTAAGAGGCTAAAAGCAGCATTGCGGGACCGGTCAGGTTCATGTCACTCTTCAATCTTTATTTCTTTGGACGATAGAAAGCGTCGCTGTCGGCCGTAATCACACTTTTTACTCCATGTACACAATTGTCTTGTGTACAAAACCTGGCAGCTCTGCGAGTTGCTAGTTATTCAATAACAGTGAAACACTCAAAAGACGAAACAAAGTCACAACTAGCTTGGCAAATTTAAATTATGTGCTTATATAGCTCAGATCTTGCCGTGAACTACGGCAGTATTACAGTCACTGGGAAAATTATCGCGCTTACCTACCACCATCCTCCTAAATTTGATGTCCAGTGAAGGTGGCCCGATGGATGGGCGCCATGCGGTTGGTGGTGGACGAGTGAAAAAGCATTCTGCTTTGAAAGACAGGTTTCTTCTTTACCACTAATTAGTAGAGAGGTCAGGCAACCAAGAAATAAATACTGCGGGTGGCCATAATTGCACAATAGTAGCCAGTGCGATGTTCGAGGCTTACGAGAACTCTTAACGTTAAACTGACCCAGTTTTTCTGATTGGAGCCTCAGAATTAGGTTATTAGATAACGCGCCAACGTATACTGCTCCCCATGTTTGCTGAGTATTTAAAAACACGATATTTATCGTATCTAAGCTTAAATATTGACATTGCGTGTCCCCTATCGCGCGTGACTACGTCTTGCAAGTGCGAATACGACGTGGTGCATGGCAATCAACGTGGCAAAGTGGTTGAGGAAAGCTAGTGGCTGCTAAATCATTCGCAAACGGGAGACGAGGTATGACATGAGGGGGACAGCTCTTGTGCTGTGTCATCTATTGTGTTTGTCTTATTAGTGCTCTAACCATTTCATTATGCTATCTGATGCGGTCTCTTGAAAAACGCCATTAAAAGAACACACCCGCAACCTACAAAAAAAAAATCCTAGCTGTATTTCACACCTACACGGTGAATGGATAAAAAGAAGACATTTTATTTCTAAGCGCACTCTTAGCCCAAACAGACTAACGGGGAATCAGCATTAGTCCTTTTGGGGACTAAATGTGTTGCCACAAGCAAGGGAAAACATTGACGGCCTATTATTGAGGCTGCCAAGACGTCATTATTATGCCTCGGACATTGCGTCGCCTAGTTACAGCACGTAAGGAGCCATAGTCTTGCCTGTTCTTTTGTAGCGTGAGCTACACTGGCCGATGTTGAGCAGTTTCGGGTGGCTCCTGGAGAGCCGTGCTGCGCATGCGCGAGGAGCAATGACATCCCACGGCGCACAGAACGTTTCTCGCTGCCCGGTGTCTCTCATACACCCCACACGCCCAGCGTCTTCGCCGAGCTCCGTTCTGCACTTGGCGGCCCGGTCCACTTGACGATAATGCGAGGGGTGGCCGGGTGTGGAACCGATGGCTCGTGCGTCGCAGCAACACCGGTGTGCGCCTGTGGAACTAGCTCAGCTCTGGGGCGATTGGTGACGCTGCCCCGTAGCCGCTTGATAAACATACATGTGTCACATAATGCGTGTACCGTGTGTGTGTCATTGAAGCAGCAGTAAGCATGATAATCAAGATATTCCTAGACAACCAGGAAAGCTAAGAATAACCAGCTGAACCTCAGCTCACGCTACGTATATCCTGGCGTAGCCGAGCTAAGCCACTGTTAAGATATATATATATATATATATATATATATATTTGGGGGGGAAGGGGGGTAGGTAATTGGTGATCCTCGCGTTCAGTCGCATGTGTGAGGAAGGTGAAAATCCACCAACACTAAGGTTTGCGCTTGTAGGAAAGGGCGTTCATGTTCATATGTTCAGTGATATGACAAACAACAGACAAAAAAAAATAGGAAAGTGACCACTGTGTATGCCTAGCGACGTTGCGCCTACGGAACTAATCAACCGACCCAGTTTGCAAAGTGTATTTGACTGTTCAAAGTTTGCTTTTCGCGCCTCAAGCCCGCCGGTCGGGTGGCCGGGCTCGCTGTGACCCACATGTGGCTCGGCGGGTCCGAAGGGCTGACAGTGCATGCTCATTCTCACGCGGCAGCGACGACGGCCGATTTTGGTCGGTGCGGCCATTGGTGCAGCAGGGCACGGATCTCACCATCAACTTATACGCGGGAACCTTTTCGTTGAGGGCCCTATGGAGCAGCCTATTCTCAATAAAAATTATCGAAGCCAACACCGTCGGCATGAAGAGGTCTGAGGGCCCACTCCACGGCCTTCTCTGCAGAGCCGGCCACACTATTTTCCACATCACGTCTCTCGAACCGACATCTACTTCCATTTCCTTTTTGCTTCCAGCGAAGACGCATTACAGGGATCTCATCTCTGCATAAGACACAGCCTACTGCCTGTAGGGGACGTACGAGGTATTCGCGTGCAAAGAATGTAACTCGTCGCGAGAGGGCACGTGATAAATTCTTGGGGCGTAGCTCGGTGGCCGAGGCTGACAGGCCGCTCGTTGTACAGGGGAGGCCGCATAATTAATTAGCACGATTCCGGCCACTCCGCCCAGCAGGATCTGCTGCTATTTGTGTCAAGACGAGAGAGGAGATTCCTTCGGCGCAGGCTGACTGCCTCAAGATTCTGTCCGTTCGTGGGACGAGCCTTGATGAACCCAAGTCCCTGGGTAACGATTTATCCAGGGAATTTCGGTGGATCTTCCAGATGGTGTCGCGGTATTTTGACTAGCGCAGAGAAAACGTTCTGGAGCTGCCTTGCCTGTCTTTGCCCCGAAGCAGGGGAAGAGATTGTGTTTAAACCGTGAATAGTGGGCTACCACCAGAGGTTGATCCAGAATTTCGATTTCGGGGGGGGAGTCGAAATCCTCCCGGGGGGAGGAGGGGGTTGTTGGGGGGCTTTTGGAAGGGTGTGTAGATCCCTCGGCGGCGTGCTCTTGGTGGCCGAATGTTTTTTTTGTGTGTGTGTGCGTGTGTGTGGGGCGGGGGAGGGTCGAAATTCATCTGTGGATTGAGTTGGGGTGGGGGGGAGGTTGGAGGAGGTGTAAAAATTTCTGGCTACCACATTGTTTCGAATGTATCTGTGCAGCAACTCCAAGTCTGAGCCGTGCACCTTTATTTTTTAATGACCTACCGGTCACTAGGAAGGACTCGAATACATATAAATGGCACAGTAAGTTAATATGCATGCATGGAATACTGCAGGTTTAATGCACTGCAAGCCACGTAAGATCAACGTGTGTAAGATCTTCACACGGGCTATCGTGAGTCAGTGAGCGATCCCTCACTTAGTGTACATTGGGGAGCAAAGAACACCGCTCACGACTCATGCACTTTGACGAAACAGGACAAAAGGAGCAAACATCAAAGCGTTGATTGATTGATTGTAGGGTTTAACGCGCCGACGCAGCGCAGACGATGAGGCGCGCCGTAGTGGAGGGCTCCGGATTAATTTTGACCATCTGGGGATCTTTAACGTGCGCCGAAATCTCGTACACACGGGCGTTTTTGCTTTTCGCCTCCATCAGAGCGTCCTGTGTAGAGATGCGAAAGGGTGGTAGGAAAAAAGAATTTGAGGAGTTGTAAAACTGAGAGAGTAAAGTGAGTTAAATGCCCGCGGCACCTTTTAAACTGCGTGCCACGTGGATGATATCGAGAACGACTGGTCGTTTTTGTACCAGTGAGAAGGCCAGCTCACTATTCTGACTATGTGAAAATGTGCTGCTTTGTATACGATGAGCCAAATGTTCCGGCGGACGGGCTTCTGTTTTGAGCCTATCTGACAACCTGACCTCCGATGAGAGCTCGTGCAGCTCCGGGAAGAAACAGACGGCACAAAGGCGTATACTGTCTCACTCTATTTGTTATATCCCAAGGTATAACAGGTCTACTCTTGATGAACGCTCGGCGCGCGCGCCATTCCCTCTGCCAGAAAGGAAGCATTGCCAAGACGACCGCACGCGAACGTCTACGGGCCGCGGGTAGGTGGGGAACACGCGTGCGCGTTTTTACGACCCTTTGTTCCAGCGGGCGAGTGCGAAGCGGGTCGTCTGATCGGCCTTTGATTCATTACCTCGCACTGCCGGCGCCAGCCGACACGCATCAAATCTCCGCCCAGACAGCTGGCCGTGAAAAGATGGCATGCTGACCTTGGGGACCGCACACGGCGGCCGCCGCGCCGTGGCCACCGCCGCTGCACGCGACAGGAGACTCGCTTCAAGGCGCTGGCACCGATGGATGAGGCTTGGGAGGAATCGAAGCTGTCCGTCTTTGATGCATCCTCTGGGAGGGCCAGTCACCGAGGACGGGGTCCTTTGTCTTCTTGCGATGTCCTGCTATCTTGTTGCTCTTACGTATGCATGTTTTTCGTGTATTCCGTGCCGAGGGATTGACTGACCTGCGATACGCCCAAGCAGAAGACTTTGAATATAAGCCTGCGTCGAATGACGTATAAGACACGCGCTGTTCGTCCAACGGCCCCTTCTGTGTTTTAATTTAAAGTTACCAGGGCGGCGAGAATTGAGATGATGAAGCTTCCCGTTAGTCACAATTATTAACACGCCATAGCCGGAGCTTGGCCTACTTAAAACACATCAGCCTACAGTTTCGGTAAGAATGGGGCTTTCGACATGCTTTACATTATACTGTACGCTGTGTATGCACTAATGTGGAACTAATATTGCAGATAAGTGTACAGGCTTTGCTGACAAGACTAAATCGTGAACAAAATTTGTTATCGATGGCTGGCCGGGCTGGTCATTTTCCTATATTGATAATCTGAAACACACACACACACACACGCACACGCACACGCACACGCACACACACACGCACACACACCCACACACACACGCACACGCACACACACACACACACACACACACACGCACACACACACACACACACGCACACACACACACATGCACACACACACACTAAGCGTGCGTCAGTTTCGTGTTTAACTTGCTGGACCAGCACTGAGACTGAGAGGCGCTGGTTGCTGGCCTCGGCCGGTTCTATTTGAATCGCTGGGGCTTCCTGACTTGATTGGGGATTCTTTTTTTTTTTTTTTCGCGTACATCGAAAATCAGCCGCCCTGGTTTTCAAACCAGCGACCTTTTGCGCAGCAACTTTTCTGTGCTCTTTTTGTGTGAAGTGATGGGAGGTGAGGACGTTCTTATTGATTTCCTTTTGGCCGTAATTTCCGCCGCCTATCCGCGGACAGGGAGGGCCAGAAAAGGAAAAATCGACAGAGCGTGTGCGGAGAGAGGGGGCGTTAAGCTGAGCTAGCACCGGCGTTGGCGCTGCCTTCGCGCCGCCACTGAACGCATGGTTTTGGGAACTCCTTCAGAGCAAAGAACACTGGCTCCTAATAATTTATACAACATATGGTGTCTACAGCTCACTGAGCCTGAAGACAGTGTAGTGAACGTTTTCAGCCGTTTCTCTGCGTTCCGCTGTGCGCCATCTCCTCATTCACACCGCCTCCCGGAAGGCATTCGTTTTCTCCCTCCAGGCCCCGTTCCCTGACAACGATGCTGTAAAGTTGGCGCTTACTCTTCTCCCCATTTTAATTTCTCTTTAACCGTTTCTTGTAACAGCCGAGCTCTCGTTTAACCCGGCCGTAAGATGTCCAACGCGAACAGAAAACCTCCAACTGCAAAGGGAAAAACGCGCCCCTCGGTGGAAATCGAACCTGGGTACCCGGCGTTCTGACACCGGCGTCTATCCGATTGAGCTATCATCGCATTCCGGGCACACAGCATTATTTTAAATGCAGAGCATTTCTTTAACTCACATGTAGCGTCCGCCGTGCGTCCGCAACAGCTCAGCGCGCAGGCGCGCCCTCTCCCCCACTCCTCCTCTCCCGCATCACGCTACCCTCCTTGCTCTCAACAACAGGTCCGCACCCCTCCCCCTACACTATATAAAAATAATAATACTTACCGGCGCCCGGTTTCGATCCCACCACTCTGCGGGCGGAACGCAAGGTACATGGTGCTCTTACCACTGCGCCACAAAGCCGACACAGAATCAAAGGCTACGAACGCGCCTTATATCCTTGACTCATTCAAACTACGTCAAGAAGCTGCTGATACAACGCGTTCACTACCTGTGGGCGGAACGCAAGGTACATGGTGCTCTTCCCACTGCGCCACAAAACCGACACAGAATGAAAGGCTACGAACGCGCCTTATATCCTTGACTCATTCAAACTACGTCAAGAAGCTGCTGATACAACGCATTCACTACCACCAACTCCCCGAACACTAAACGTTAACGCAATACACCCACCCCTATGCGACGCATTTACTCGAGTCCCGCTCGCGGGGAGATGGGCCCTTTTTTTTTGGTTATTTGTAGCGTTGGCTTTAAACTTCATAACGTTCGTTCGTTCGTTCTTTCGCTCGCTCACTAGCTCATATAGGCCTCACCGCTGCAACTAGGCCGCTCTGAGCCGCTCTTAACAGCAGAGATGTTTAAGCATGAGCTTTGTCCGGTGGCGTGGCGTCGTCCAGGCTTGCGCGTGAGCTTGCGTCACGTTGGTCCGCACCTCAGATGGGGAGCACAGGGCAGCTCGCGCTACAGACACCGAGTTCACGAAGCCGGTTGCCGCGGGTTCTAGTGCGTGCCAATGCGATCCATCTCGGGAGAAATGTGGAAGCCTGCGGACAAAACTATTCGGGCCTGGAGAACTTTCAGCGGCAAGTTCGGTAACCCATGCGAGGTGCAACAGCCGAGTCTACAATGAAGGGAGAGTGGCTGCCAGATATGCTGCTTCTCCAACCTCGCACCGCTAATGCAAGCTCCGCAGTTTCTTTGCCAGTTTGTGTGTCGGCTCCATTCCAGACAACATATGTCCCTGTGTCCTTCCCAACAATCACTTCTTCTGGGCAGGCCACGGACCTTGTGGTTGAGCAGCTCACCTCGTGTTTATGGGCTACAAAGCCAGTAGTAACAAAATAAGGCAGGTTGACTGCGTATAGTTTCAAAACACTTGCAAGTTCACCCAGTAATGTAGGGTCATCCGCAAAAGAACCGGCAATGAGCGTGCTCGCCTTGTCGTCGTAGCTCGCTCGCTGGACCCAAGTAGAGCCACACGGCGTTCCGTCGTCGCGGCGGTCGTCGCGGCGTAAACCGGAGGCTTCGAAAACCAAGCGGTTTCTATACTCATAAGCGTTCGAAATTCGTGAACCGCTGGCGCTTGTCATACATCTCCCCGTTGTTTAACGCAAAAAAAAAAAAAAACTGCAGGTACATTTGAGGCAAAATATACGTAGTTAACAGGTAGTGCCCGCGTTTATTTAGCTCGGAACGCTCTTTGGATTGTTTGTTACCATAGTAAACGAAAAAAAGTGGAGGTAAAATGCCGGCATGTGTGGGAGGAAAAGTAAGCACAAAAAGAAAAGAACTCCCGCTGGCGCTGTTTCAGGCAGGGGGCACGCGAGCACTGCGGAGGCGGGAAATTTGAATTGCATTGGGGGGTAGCAGTGAGCGGATAACGGCGCTACATCCCATAATGGCGAATCACTGCTCTGCGCTTGCGACAGCTTTCACATTGAGTAAAACAGCTATAACTCTTTATTTTCGTCCAATTCCTCCTCGACCCAGAGAAGGGCTAGACGGAACTCTACTTCATCTACGCTAAATACGCAGTGGATTTCACGCTTATGCACTATGCACATAATTTCAATTTTATGCACTAAAATACTTTTGCCTTAGTTTATGTTTAGTTTCCTGTTTATTTCGCCGTAGATGTACTCTTTATAAGTACCAGCAGCACTTTTTTCCTGTGACGACACATGAAACATTTATTACACTTCGATCAAATAAAAAACAAATGCCATTTTTCTTCAAAAGTGCTGCTTCTCATCTACCGACGTGAACGTTTAACAACGTGGTTTGTTACTGAATCGATTACAAAATTAGAACCGATATACGAATTGGACACAGCTTGCTGCCGCGACACCCTTGTGCGAATATGACGTGGTCACACGTAGCGAGACAAGTTTGTCTTATAGGGTGAGAAGTATAGTGACGGGGCATCTCTTTTCAGGGACCTTTCGTTCGATTTGGCTATTTTGTGCTATCTTACTCGTTAAGGTTAAATCACAACTGTCCCAACGGTCGTAACACGCCCTGTTTCATTCTCTTGCAGGGTGTCCGGTGCCGATCGGCAGAGACGAGTGGTGTCACGCCCATTCTTCCAGTCCTTGTATTCACATTTTCAGTCATATCACTCGCCAAAGGTACGTGCCCTTTCTTACACGTGATCTTAATTTAATACGGGACCTTTGCGAATTACGGTTGTGACTTTTTCCGTTGAGCTTTTTTCTTTTAGTGCAGAGTGTCTTTACTGCTCTGTAATTTATCTCCATTTATCTTATAATTTTGGGGCGCATTTTTACACTGTCTGCACTGTCAGTTCTCCTGACCTGTTTCCCACGCGCACAGCAGCCAACCAGACTTACACTGATTAACTCCCCCTGCCCTTCCCTATTTTCCGTTTCCATCCTCTCACCAAGATTAAAATGGTCTCAGGATTGCCTTGACCACGTGTCGGTGGTCTTTGCAGGTCTCAAGATCAGCCCCAAGTCATGCGAGAACGCCATTGGTGAGAAGGGTACGTGCATGTTCGTGTGGGAGTGCATCAAGCTGGACGGCCAGCACCTGGGAACCTGCACCGACGGCTTCCTCTATGGTTCGTGCTGCCGGTACGACGACAGTGAGAACAGCGTCGCTGGGGGACTGGCGCCGGAGCCACCGACTTCCTCGACTACCTCGACGACTTCGACGACGACGCAGCCGCCGCCGTCGCAGAAGCCACACCACACCAAGCCACCGCAGACCAAGCCTCACACCAAGCCGGCAGTTGCCGCCGGCTTCAACAACGTCGCAGTGTCCAGCTACCCTCACAGAAACTTCACGCTCATTTATCTAACCCCCACGTCGCCTACACCGACCACGACCAAGCGGCCCACGACGAGAAGAACGTACAAACCCTCGGCGAGGCCCAGCACGACGTCGTCTACGAGTACTGCGGCCAGCACCGCTCCTCCGACGACGTCGGTGGCCGGCAGCGTGCTGGTCACGGCGACCCGGTGGCCGCCAACCTTCCGGCCCCCGGGCATCACAACCTTCTGGTCCCTGTTCAGGCCACGTCCTACCCTCGTGCCCATAGTAACGTTCCGACCGAGCAGGAGGCCGCCGTTGCGGCCCACGACCACGACGAAGAGGCCTACGACGAAAACGACGACCCCGACAAGCACCACTACTAGCACGACCAAGAGGCCTGTGGCTGCTGCGGTCCGTCCCCCTGGTCCCCAGAGGCCGCCTCACGGCACGCACAACAGACCCACGACGCGCAGGCCTCCTCTCCCTGCTGCAGCATCCCAGACTAGCGGCACGGCAGCACCAGGAGGACCCAAGAAGCCCGTACCTCCAACTCAACTCTTGAACAAGAGGCCCAAGGGTGAGCTCCTTTCCCAACATCTTACAAAGAACGGCAAAAACAAATAAACACGTATAACGCCGCCAAGTTGGGTAAATAAAGACCGCATTTCTATTGAGGAAGTGGATACTATTTAAGTACGACGCTTTCAATGTAACAATTTCAATGTAGCAATTTCATTGTTGAGGAGCGACAATAGGGCTCGATTTCTCAGGACACGGCATGGCTTTGTACGCGTGGAATCCTCGTCTGAACACCTCAGGCATGTACAGGCGCTGTACAGGTGGGGCCCATACAGAGTTGGCTCAGGCTACAAGCTTTTTTAATCAGCCCTTTGTAATCATTTCTAAATAATTGCTTTTCTCGATGACATCTTTAATCATTTCCATTTTTTTTTTGCACACACTTTAATCTCTATGCACTTCATGACAGTCTTTACTTTCTACATGCTTTTTTAATCATTTCTAATAAATTATTTTTGGTCAATGACCTAGCACCAACTGTAAACGCTTTATACTGTCCTCCTTCGACGACGTTTAACTGCAATATGTTCGTTTTGCGGCAATGCTCACACATCATTTCCCCGCGATCACCATCGACAATAGAATCTTTATGAGGCAAAGCCAATGTTACACAAACGCAAACTGTAGGGTAAAGCCAGCTTCACAGTCATGTGGATGTCTGTCCATATTGTCCTCGTGTCCGTATCCGACGTTGCCCGGTTCGCACTAAAAGGGACTTGATTGAGTCTGTGCATCCACAACTTACTCCTCTATTTGCGCATAACCGAAATGATCCTGGTTTTCAGCGTCAGTAATTCTCCGTGACAATGTCAGCGCCTAGTTATTTTTCTCCCGTGCACGCCGCCGGTCGTCTTCAAAGAATAGGACTTTATCCTTACTCCAAGAACTTGAAGTGTCATAGAAGCAACTTTCTTGACCTGAAAAAAATAACAAGCAAAATTTAAATATTTTTGTAAAATGCCACGAAAGCACCTGGGAGATTTTCTGGGAGATTTCTCGAGTGCGCTACTTAGACGTCCGAATTACTGTATTTTCACGCGTACAACCCACCCCTGCATACAATCCGCACCCCGCTTTCAGCCCGCCGGAAAATAAAAAAAAAAATCCTCGTTTATTTCCCGCGCATTTGATACAGGAAAGGCTGCACCAAAGCGACTGCTTATCACATATTATGTACACAGAAAAAGCGTACATTTAGAAAGTAGAGTACATTGACTGCAAGGCGAAAGTCACAATTCACTCAGTGTCACTGCTCTCGCTAGAGCTATCACTTGAGCCGCAGTGCTCACACTGTTGTACACAAGGTCATCTTCACGGCACAACGCGCAGTGCAGCTTCACGGCAATGCGCGTTGTGCCGTAAAGCTGCACTGAAAAAACCCCCGTCTATTATCCGCTCCCCTACTTTGCCACTGGCATTTTCGCATTTTTGGTGTGGGTTATACGCGCAAAAATATGGTACATTGTTGGTGAAGGGAACGAAAGAACTGAAATTATGAAGATGATGTGAAAACGCCTCAGATTCACCATTCCGACGATATGGAAGTAACTACCGTTCGTGTTTACTGACCTCTAGAACGGATTTTTTCCGACGCTACTTCTTTTTTTGCGGCCCAAACACCTCGTTGTATAGCAGATAACAAGTAATTCCCACATTTACCGGGGAAGCGGGAAAGGTTACGGCAAAAGTAAGGGTTTTTTTAATTTTCTTCTGGTTGCGAAGCATTTACACAATGCATTACAGGACGTAATCAGGAGAAGGATGTAGACGACTTGGCTCTTCATTTGGGACTCAATTCGCCCTCGCATGCTAATTTTATTCATAGTTTATGACTGCGTGAAAAGCGGTATTACGATTTCGCTTCTCAGCAGCGTATACGCAGGTCGGACCCCGAGAAAATGTGTAGGGCTGCCATTAAGGATGCTTCATACTTGAAAAAAAAAAAAAAAACACCTTCATGTGACGAATAATATCGTCTGTGGTAGCAACCAGAACAAAAAGAAGCTAACCTGCTGAAGGCCTGACTTGGCTCCGCTGAGTTGTGCCATGGCAGAGCTTGGGAATAGTAGGATAATGCCAGCGAAGAAATTCTCTTCTCTAATGGCAACGTGTCAAGGTACTACATGCTAGTTGATAAGTTACGAGTAATGAAGCTCGTGTAACTCATTCAAGTGCCTGTTCTTTCTTAAAATTTAGCACGAACTTCCAACTTGTTTGTTTATTTATTATCGTTTAACAACTATAAGCACGAGGCTTCGGTGTTACGGCTATAAGGCATTTTTTTTGTTTGAGCCACTGGATGCTTTACCCTGTATGAATCGTAGTACCAATCACAAGGATTAAAAAAAATCGCAGAAATTCAGAAAACTGTCTACTAATGTATAGCCTTCTTATGACGCTGGTATAGACTGTGACTTCTTTACAGCCAAATACGGGTATGAATAGCATAAGACGTTGGATTATTTCATTATTTTTTAAGTTTCCTTTGGTTTATTTTCGACCATGGTGTAAATTTATATCATTGTAGGGATGAAGCGCCTTTACGTTGCTAATTAAGTTTTTTTTCGTAGATGTAAGGCGTACAGCAGACTTGTGCCGTTTATGCGGTTTTTATTCCTATTTCCAACGTTCTTTTGCGGTCGTTTCTGCTTAGTCGTCGGTTTTGGGGGGATATGTATAATACGCGTATTTTATTTCGTAAGATCATTTTTGTGAAAATATTTTTATATGTTTTATAATAGTTGGTTTACCAAAATTCTGACGGACCAATTACCTCCACGCACACTATTAGAACGATTAGAAATGTAACCTCTACCAAATCTGCATTTTTGTGAGAAAACAGGGCCGTTACACGGTTCGCCATTATCGCTTTTTTATTCCTATTTTAAACGTTTTTTTGCGTATTTTTTTGTTCATTCTTCAGTTTTAGGGGAGATGTATAAGATGCATATTTTTTATTTCGTTTGATCTTTTTTGTGAAAATTTTATTTTTCTATTTTTCTTATCTTGGTTTTTCAATATTCTGTCCGACCTATTATCTCCATTTAGGCCAACGATTAAAGGTGTTACTTCCGACAAGTCTGCATATTTGTGGAAATGTATGGCGTTACACAGTCCTGGCTAGCTTCGGTGGTACTCGGCAAGAAATGCTACGCAATAAAATTGGCAGGCTCAAATAACGTTTTACATGGTGCGAATTTCGGGTGCGAATTCGCAGCTGCGGCACCGCTCGTGCGGCAAAATGATCTGTTTTCCTATTTTCATTGCGGCGACAAATTTCCAAATGCCAAGCGGCGTTCGCAATAGAAGTTGGACTGTTCCACACGTTTGTCAATTTGACGCAGCAACGAAAAAAATCCCGGGAATCTCCCCTAACGTGAAGCCGGGTGAGAGCCGAAGCATGCAGTGCATAAGTGTGTTCTTGGCGCCTTGGTGTTTTTGCCAACGGAGATGAAACCGTTGGGGCGTAGAGGTATACAGCTTTGCTGTAAAATTCTCTTGTTTTTGAAGCACCAAGCTCTCTAGTGCGAGGCGCAAACGAGTGTACCGGTGTTCTTTTCGTACGTGTTACGAAGCGCTCCAGCGCGAGGCGTAAACGAGTTTCCAGGTGTTTTAGTACCGTGACTACATGAGATGACGATTACGACGACGACAGTAGACGCAAACAGCCCCAGTTTCTAAGGGGATTCGGCCCTAATAGATCGTTGTGCCACACTAGTGGCGCCGCAGCTGCGACTTCGCATGCGAAATTCGCACCATGTACAACGGGCTTTAGCCCTTTTGGTTTCTCCAGAGTGATGAAGCTTCACCGCATGCCTTTCGCTATTTCCTGGTCGTGGTAACTTTCATTGGTTTAAAGCTGGCTAGTGTATATATCAGTAATGCGTAGCCGAAATTCGGTTTCAGCAGGTACCAGTTTCTCCGATGAAAAAAAAAACAAATCCCAATAATTTCGATGAGAGGGGGAAATTAAAAAAAAAAAGACCCCAAGAACCGAAACAAGGAATGAATCGCCTCAGTCCTCTCAGAGCACGTGCGCTTCTGTTGCGGATAGGGCTGTCAACTAACGGAATTAACTCCCGTTACGCACACCGGAGCGTGACTGAGAGCACTTGGGCGATGCGTGGTGAAGCGTAATGGTATCACGGCGCTGGCAACGATCCGAGAAATTGCAGGTACAGCCTCTAAGTTTGCCCGAGCACGCGATGAGGGCATGGAGACTGCTTACTGGCCGGATCAGGTACGTAGCAAAACAGGCGTGGAAATCGCGCCACGAGGAGAGTCGAATTAAGCGAGCGGGATGGCCGAAACGTGACCGTGGCCGCGCAGGGTGAATTTAAACTGCGTGTGTCAAGCTTGACTGGCCTTGAAAAATGGAGTATGTACGAGCCCTATGAAACCCGCTTAATAGAGTTTCTTTGCGCTTATGCATTAAGAACGCATCCTTGGGTTGATCTTATAAAACAACTGAACCGATACTCCAGCTCTTGCACGTGAGTGAGGTTCTCGCAATGCTGCGTTGCGTGCTCTCCATGGCTAGATTTTACCATTAAATGCGTTCTCTCTCTCTGTGGCCGTTTTTTTTATGATTTAATTTCTCAAATATGTTTTACTTATTTCCCAGAAATGCCGTTGACGGAAACGACTTGACGTAGTTTTTAGAGAAAATAACTAAGGAAAAGAGACTACGCCGCTTCTTAAGCTGGCTGTGTATGCGTCGGAAGTGGGAATGGATCTAATTAAATTAAAACAATTATTTTTAGGGTGGCAGTAACCTTACCGATGCAATCGTTATCCGTAACTTATGATTGGGGGATGTAACGAACTACGATAAATTTACTTGGTGGGAGTGAATGCATTACTTTTGTAATGCACCCGGTTTTGGAAAGGGGTGAGGGAGGGGGGCAGGGCAGTCGTTGAAATAAGCTCGATTTGGTCTGGAGTGCAGACTTTCTATCACAGGTTTAGAGAATAAACGAGATAAACGTTAGAGAAAGTGAGGTATCCTTTCGCCGGGATTCAAGAATGAGGCGGAGGTGAAGATTGGCCGCCTGTTTTACCCTGTTTCGTGAAGTGCAGTAACAGAAAATTAGGGCTGCTAAAGCAGAATTCTGTGTTTAAATAAATAAATAAATAAATAAATAAATAAATAAATAAATAAATAAATAAATAAAAAAATAAATAAATAAATAAATAAATAAATAAATAAATAAATAAATAAATAAATAAATAAATAAATAAATAAATAAATAAATAAATAAATAAATAAATAAATAAATAAATAAATAAATAAATAAATAAATAAATAAATAAATAACAATCAAGTTCGTAGGTTTGTTTCGCCACAGTGCTCGTAAATTACCAGTTGCTACTTCAAACAAAGCAGGTGTCATTAATAACAGGGCAGTGGCAATGTGACTACAATTAAGCGAAAATTTTGATCTGCATAGTCACATGAGGCAATTAAAGCATTGTGCTCTCACTGCGCACTTCTTCAGAGCCATTCCATTCGTCATTCTTCATCTTCCATTCGTCATTGGCTTCCTTTTGGCCTTTCAATTCCAACGAGTGTTCATTCATGGGCGCTATGGTGCTTACATACCTGCGAGAATTTGTAAGGGCTTTCCCTAATTTTTAAGGCGGCGGGTGGTAGTAACACTCGCAAATACAAGCTGAAAATCAACCCTTGCCAGGGATACCGTTACCTCGCGTTAGCAGCGTTTGCCATGTATACGTGCTCAATTTTTCTGTCTTGTTGTCCGTTATTGTTTTTATTTTTATTAGTGGACTCTTTTACCATAACTGTACATCGCGGGTGATACTGCTAAAAGAACTCAAGAGGAACCAGGCACTGCTTGTACTCAAGTCGCCGTGATATCACTGCCAGTGTGACCTCGCGAAACTCGTTAAACCCTGGCCATCGTAAAGCCAGCACATGGCGTGGGTCATACAGTGAAATATCTGCAAGGTACCCTACCCGATCCAACAACTTTAGTCGAGCTCGAGGCCTGTACGATTGCTCCTCGAAAGGGAGACTTCAAACCAGTTCTTTACGCTACTCCTGCATCCTACTGTCAGGTGCATATGTTTTATGTTCGGTTGCCACCTTGACTTAGAATTTGTCGCAAGCCTTTCAAAGTGCAGAGGAGCTCTTTAGTAAGCAAAAAAAGAAAGAAAAAAAAGACGAAAGTTTGGTTAGTTTGCGTCGCCGGGCATTGCTAGTGAATTTCGTGGTAGGGTTTTGCCTCGCTTTGACATTCGTTTGCTGTCTTCCTTTGGCAGGGGAGTGCGGCGTGCCCAGCATCCTGCCGCAGACCAAAGTTGTGGGAGGAAAGAGCGCCACGTTCGGAGCCTGGCCGTGGCAGGTACGTACGCAGCTTCTGCCGAACCGGACACTGACCGCTGATGGTATGTGCGGCAGTCCGGGTAGCGACAGAAGTTTAGATGGTCCGAGGTCACACACAAAAATTGATGTACGGAGCAGAGACACGTGCACTGTGGTGTGCTGCTCCGCATCAAAAAGTAAGCTTCCCATGAAGCCTGCAGTTAGACGGTGCAAGGTCTGCAATACGCGCTCCACACTGCGTTTGAGACCACGTCATCAGCTGCTTCATCTACAACCCCTTCCCCCTTTCCCCTTGACCTTAATTGCCCCCAGTGCCATAAGCAAACGACTGCGGCCTAAAACACAATTAGTGACTGAAATTCAGAAAAGACACAAACGAGAAACATTGGCGCAGCTTGCACTGCTGGTGCAAGGCTGGAGAAACAGCAGAGCTGGGTTCTACCTAGCTTCTCCCCACACTGACAACGGATCCCAGGAGAGAGGGAGCGGCCGGACTCTAGCAGTGCAAAGCCATTTCGGACGGCACTGCAAAGCAAAGACCATTAAAGTATGTACACTGTTTTATTCAGTAGCAATCGTCGTCACCCCTTCGTCGTCGGCTTCCGAAGGCACAACCGCGTAGGGTAAATCCTCTTGTAGCACCTCCTCGCCCCGGCGAACCTCCACTTCTTCGTCAGCTGGTCCGGTGGCCGTCTCGGCGTGTGGACTGCACGGGGATGGCTTAAGAGATTCGCCGTCATCGTCATCGGAGCGGCGGACCCGTGGCCCGCCGGTCTCGACGCGACGAAGAAGGCGGGAGCTCCTCATCTGGCATAAGCCCATGCGCAAGCCTGGATGACACCGGGCGGTTGCCGCGAAGCACGTGCTCACGTGCGCTCGGGGATTTCTGTCTACGCCGGACGAATTTATGTCGGCCTAAACAGCTCTGCTGTTAAAATAATGACGTGTACAAGAAAGATAAATTACGAGCCCCTGTCCTGTTTTTTTTTTTTTATTTCTGCCTTTTTAATGCTTTACGTCAGGAAAAGATTAGGCCAACGGAACGTACAATGGATAATCTCTCTAGCTGCTTACTCCTCAATACATGCAGTCACTATTCGTAGTATATTCTTTTCATGAGACGCTTAGCTATTGTGTCATCTAATTACAACTAGTCGTAAAGGTGGAACTAGTCGTAAAAGTGGAGTTGGGCGACGTATATCTTGCTATAGTATGACCTTCATAAACCTTAGTGACTGATCAGCTTTGAGCAGCCTTGTTTTTGTGCCCAGTACACTTCTGTGAGCTAACGTTTAGTAATTAATATGCCCTAAATCTTTGACACTCCCAACTATTTAATTCACTTGTTTCCGTTATACACGTGCGCGTGCATTCGCGGACGCGGACCTTATTCCTGGTCAATTTTTCACAGCAGCCGAACTAAAGAGTGCGTGAGCTGTGAGCTTGCCGTGAAGCTGGCACATGTATCCGCTCCTAAATGAGTCACATTTGGTACAATAATAAAGTTTTATATCTACATTAGATAATTATGGTAGTGATCAGAAGTCATGCGCACCATCACACATGCGCAGTTCTGACAACTATGTACAGGGCACCGCAACGGGATCAGTTTTTACATCTCCTTCAACTCCCAAAAGAATTTCTAGAAATTGATTTAAAACCGGTGCAGCTGTTTACCGCTGTTCTTGGACGGCTACTTTCCAACGGAAAAGGTGTGCGCTTTAGACATTCGTTGAACCTTTGTGCTTCTGTAAATTTTTCGGATTTAATAGATAGAAAAGGAAAGGAAGGACAGAGAAATAGAGACAAGTATATTTTTAATCTTCCTCCGAAAAAATACATCGTAGCTGGTGCCAGTGAATGGACGTGAAATAATTACTTTGGTCGCGAGCGTAACGCTTTGAGCCATAGCAGCCCTTTTCCACGTCATTGAGCACATAGAGAACGGAGGGCTCGCACCCCTGACAGCGGTGCTCGTTTCCTTCTCCTCTTGGCAGGTGTCCGTGCGGAGGACGTCCTTCTTCGGCTTCTCCAGCACTCACCGTTGTGGAGGCGCCATCCTGAACAAATACTGGATCGCCACGGCTGGGCATTGCGTGGATGAGTACAGTCATCTTTATGACCTATACCCTCTTGCCCACAAAATATTTTTAATCGTAGATTAAGGTTTGTGACGGGGTTCCGTAGAAGAAAAAAATGTACATTGATTAGTACACTCAGTGAATACTCGCAAGATGCTCAACCCCAGTGCATGGTTTGCAGTTGAGAAGCAGTGCACACGAAGGTTATAGCCTTTTTTTTTCTTTTCTGCTTCGAACAATGGGATAATCTGATAGCTGTGTAAGTCATGTACGCTGAGCTTAGTGAATACTAGCAAGATGCTCAACAATATCCTTGGCTAACACACTCTGATGGTTCACCGTATATATCTAAAACACAGATAACATATCGCTCGGGCTTTTCTTACTAATAAAAAATACGTTTAGTAAGAGCCTCACAGCATATCTGTATAGAAGTAAGCGGGTAATGCGCTGAGGTGTCATTTTCTCGTGTCAGCGATGATTTCTTTCGTGTCCTGATGACGTGCCAACCAACATATTTTCAGCGCTACTGGGTTTCAAATAAGATGACATGCATAAAGACTAAGACTTTTCAAAGCAGAATTAACGCAGAAGGGGTTCTAAAAGTAATAAAAAATACGTGCGGTGCACATTACTCAATGAATTTTTTCTCCAGTACGTTGAGAAAGGGAGAGAAGGTAGGTGCTTCCACGTGCCAAATTCTACACTGGCACAGTGAACGAAAGATATGATGAACAGGGCAGCGAATACTTGCTGCGTTGAAATAAATCTCACCGGTGCTGCTCGAATATCACAATCAAGTATTCAGAATTTATGGGCGTTAACCCAAGACTTAAAAACCGGAGGAAGTAGGACTGTTCGAAACTATGCATAAATAATGGGTTAAATATGATCGAAGAAAACTTATCTTTAATTTTGGCCTATGCCAGAGTAGAGCGAACTAAACGCCGTTTTACTTTGCCGCACAAACATCTTATTTTATGTTTTGAACTTGAATTTTCTCCCTAACTTACCGGGTGCTTTCTTCCGAAGTGATGCGATTATGACGCGAGATTTGTAATCGCTGATGTTCCTCCGGGCCGACTTGCTGCAAGCTCAATTGTTAGGCCGCTGAGCATTGGGAGAAAGCCAACTTTCGGTGTTCCTTGGGAAGGGGTTGGGTGGTAAGGGAAACTAAACGCACGCCTTCAGGCATATTACCACGAGGAAGTGGATGCGTTGCGTAACGTGTGTGTAGAGAATGTCCCGGGAGTGCCGGCTGCAGCACACAAGGGAATAGTACTAATGGCGGCATAATTTTAAGGAAGTTGTTCCGATTACACAGTTCGTTAGAACCTAGTTCGAACTCTGTTTAACACCGTTTTAATGAAAAAAAAAAAATCGCTAACTGGCCCATTGAGCCAGAAATCCGGCGTTAGGATCAGCGTAGATGTTGTCCGGCGCCAGCAGCAGATTGCTAAATTCTCACAGGGTTGCCACGCGTTCCATGGCATCATACAAAACACAAAATCAAATAAACATAAATCGAAAAACACAAATAAAATACAGAAAAGTACCACGCGGGCATGTGCAGAGTCACGCGAAAAAGCGGAGAGGGATTTCAGCGCACGCAACGCTGACCTTTGCACGTCGCACTGTTTATAGGACATTAATGCTTCCGGATTGGATTCACAACTCATAATAAATGTTTAGAGGTCCTCAGTGTTCTTTTTTTTTTTTTTTTGCACTACGGCTAGGAAAATCAGCTATCGCATTTCACTAAAGCTAACGTTACTCCCAGGAGAATACGGTAACCTGGCCCGTGTGTGCAGGCTGGCTTCCTCTCACTTCCACTTACTCTTGGCAAATGACCAAAGGTGCAGGAGCACAGCACGGACAGTGCTCTTGGCCCCGAAAAGTGTCAGTCCCGTTAAGATCTGAGCTCGGTGAGCAGTGCCGTTGCCTCTCTCTAAGTTCTCTCCTTTCAAAACGGTTGACCGGCCGGTGGAGCCAGGGATTACATCCATTAGGCGTTATCGCGGTGTCCGTTGCAGCCATTAAGACGAGCGCCTTGGTTGACACCGGAGCGCCCCGAGCAGATTCAAATCACGCTCTCCGGACTTTCCGGCTCCACAGGTGCAGATAGCAGCTCCACCGCACGTGTGCTCCGGCCACTAGCGATGCAAATGGCCCGCCCGTGGAAGAAACCAAAGGCGGAAGAACCGGTTTTTCTTGCCTGTATTTTGCTCTTCGCCCTGCTGCACCCTGACGAGTTCTCTCCGCCGTCGCGAGATAGCGGCACCGTTCAAAGAACTACCGCTGAGTCGGCTTCCCTTGAGACGTTCCACTAGGGTGCGGCGAAAATAGAAGAAAAGAATCGCAGCCTCTAAATCACTTTAGCCCTTGGCGAGAAACCATAAATGAGAGCAGCCGTGATTCAACGGTGGAGATGCGTTACCTGATCCACGTTAAAAAAAGAAGTATCTGCGGTTTTGTCTGATTCGGCTTCGTGGCATAGCAGCAAAGTACCGCGAAGAAGCGAGCATCTTTGATGGGTGTTACTTTCGCGAATAACCTCTCCCGAAAGACAGCATTCCCTGCGCGGATAGCTCATTCATTAGTTCTGACCAGTGCGCTCTGTAGAAGGCCATTTAATTGAAATGTTTTGTAGTGCACAAGAGAAGTTATCAACGTAACTTTACAAGACAGCTTTCTATCGCCTGAGAGAGGCGCAGCTCGTTATCAAAACAAAACAAAACAACAAAGAAGAACCGGCAGATTGAGTATAGCGGATAGACTTCCAAATTGTGGCTGCAGCGATCATTCAGAATGAGGAGAGAGAGAGAGAGAGAGAGAGAGAGAGAGAGAGAGAGAGAGAGAGAGAGAGAGAGAGAGAGAGAGAGAGAGAGAGAGAGAGAGAGAGAGAGAGAGAGAGAGAGAGAGAGAGAGAGAGAGAGAGAGAGAGAGAATACGTTAAATGATAGAAGAGAGGTTTGTAATGCAATAACAGTCTGGCCCATCGGCCCCGGAGTTGCTTTAAGCTAGATATTAACTTTTGCGGCGAAACTAGTTTTCAGGATGATGTGCGAAGAATAGGGCTCGTGGTTAAGAAAAAATAATTAAGATTTGTTCAGTTACTTCTCTACGTTTATCGTGGAGTAACTGAAAACAGACGAAACTAAAGAGAGGTAGTTTTCAGGCTTGTCTGAGAGCATGGACAAGCAGGGTATGAATGTCCTGCATGAATATCCTTGCATTAAGGAGGGTCGGTTATTGTAAGTGACATTGTAAGAAAATTGCAGAAACAAGAAACTTACGCTGATTTGTTTTCTGTCCAATGACTTATTAAAAATGTTTATGGTTCCCAGGATAGGTGTTCGTCGTCGACTTGATAGTGCCACCACCAGCCACCTTATTATCTTATCCAACCTTTAATTAGCTCTTACCGCAGAAATTAACCCATTTAAGGTGGCAAAAATTGTGGTGGGCCGAGCAAAATCAGAATTCGCAGAGGACAGGTGGTCAGACAAGCATACTCTTTTTTGGTCTTGCTTGCCATGCTCGCATTTTTCAAGTTTTGTTCGTGGGGCTTTCAGGGCATTCATCGACTAACTAAACTACCAGTATTCTAAGTTGCCCCTTAACCTTTGTTAGCATTCGACATCTCCATTACTCCTGCTGCTTGAATGTTCTGCGCGCGAAGCTGCAGGAGGCACGCGCCTGCAATTTACCTGAGCGCGGTCGCAATGCGTGCAGCCTGCTCCTGAGCCAGATCCGCATCCGGGTGGGCGAGTACGACTTCTCGAGCGTTCTCGAGCCGTACCCGTACGCGGAGCGGGGCGCCAAGAAGAAGGTGGTGCACCCTAAATACAACTTCTTCACCTACGAGAACGACCTGGCGCTGGTCAGGGTGGACGAGCCGCTCGAATTTATGCCGCACATCGCGCCCATCTGCCTGCCACCCGACAACGAGTCGGACGACCTGATCGGCCGAAACGCCACGGTCACCGGCTGGGGACGCCTGAGCGAAGGTAGGAGCGCCCGTTGTCCATCTTCTTGCGTGACAATTAGTGTCTTCTGAGTTGTGAAGGGAAATGACACGTCGCTGCGCCTCTTGATAACTCCGTAGTCACCGGCTGGGGACGCCTGAGCGAAGGTAGGAGTGCCCGTTGTCCATCTTCTTGCGTGACAATTAGTGTCTTCTGAGTTGTGAAGGGAAATGACACGTCGCTGCGCCTCTTGATAACTCCGTATCTCCTCTCCTTTTCGTAGGAGGGACAAGGATTTTCTACCTAGCCGAATAAGGATCGGAGTTACAACACACCTCTCAAAGTTGAGAGCAAAATTTTCAGAAATTTCGACTGTTCGTAAAAACGCAGGTTGTGGTTTTATAAATAGGAAAATGTTGGATAAAACCGTCTCTAGCGACTGTTTTACAAGAGGCCTGCTAACCCCGTCATTGGAAGTGCATATGAGGCTCTGGAATCATTTTACGCTCGCCTGCAGCGCCGCTAAATTGAAGGATGTGGTGCAGACGCCTTATGGAGTACGTGAAAATGGAAAATTCAGCGGCGCCTCCTCCAGGGCCAACGAGTGTATTCAAAAGTATATAGGCCGTCGAACTCCCTTCTTTCCGGCGTTCATATATTTAAAATGCGAACATAATGTTCAGCATTGCCGACTGCCAGAAAATTTCGAATTTTTCGGGACAGCAGGAAAAAAAAAATCACGAGAACATTTTATTCCCGCGGAATTCTGCTTTTTTTTTTCCTTCGAACCCTCCCATTTTCATGCTCAAGAATGGGCGAAGTTGCGTGTAATCATTTGATACCAACAGTTAATTAGGAGCTGATTGAGGTGAATCATGTATGTGCGTCTTGTGTTTGCGTTGGAAAGAACACCCCCTTCACTCGCCATAATGTTACGGGCTCCAATCTATTTTTTCGAAATAATTAACCCTGTATTTTGTAGCATTATTTACAGAAGCCAAATTAAATTGCTTTTCACGTCTCATCAATGCCTTTCCCGCCGCACCAATAAAGAAACCGCGCATGCGCAGCAACATCGGTTGCTGTACAATATTTGCGGACCAATAAAGAAACCGCGCATGCGCAGCAACTTCGGTTGCTGTACAATATTTGCGGACCTACATTTGCACTACATCGATAGCTGTTTACAGTTCACTCTATAATACGTCGTAACTTTTGCCCAGTTTTCCCAACGGCGCAATTTTGACAGTTGTCGACAAAATATTAAACGTGTAACTTGGCGCTGTACTTCTCCCATTTTCGATGCTTAAACATCCTCTTTAAATAAATAAATGCTTATTGAGTGCTGGTTTCACCGCAATGTATTTCCTGCATACGATTATACGAATTGAGGCTGTAATAAACCCAGTAAATTGTCAAATCCCCCAGGAATAACTAAATGGAGGGAGGGAGGAGGCAATTATTCGAATTAAGCAATTTTTTACACCTTTCACGGCAGCATTTTTGATCAGGTAAGCATGCGCCGCACATAGTGTCTGTCGAATTGGCAGTTTCTTTTAAGAGATGGTCATAAAGAAAGCAATAACCGGCTGCGGATAAACGCACAATAGAAGGTATGCGATAATATACGCCTTCGCGGCAAGCAGCTGCGTAGCGATCACGAACTCATACAAAGCTTTGTCTGCAGAAGCCTACTCGCATATGAGAGCTCGGCTTTTGGCTCGTATGAAAGTAACCTACTCTTGAAACTTCAGGTCAGTCACTAAGGAGGACTCTTCCATTAAGGACATAATTCATTAAGATAACTCGTATATTGACATGCTTACTGGATATAACAGATACAGGTAGATTATAGTAGAACGGACAATTGGGCTAGTTGGTAGCTGCTCATCTTGAAGGTGGAAGCGCTCGCACAACAGGGACAAAAGGTAGAAAACAGAGACGACACGGCGCTAACTCGCAAGTATTTGTTTATTGAAAAAACGCAAATACAGTCGAACACGGATATATCGAACTCCAAGGAGATCGCGAAATAGTTCGATATATGAAAAATTCGATATAAAAAATATGGGCTCTGAGACCTCACCTATGGCGGACGATCACTTACCGATCGTCGCATTCAAGAATGACAACTAATTCCGCACTCACGACGCAACAGGACGCTTTATTTACGTGAAAAAAATCACTGATCTTGGCCTGCTTCTTCGTCCTGGAAATGAAATTAAAGACGCTCGTCTCGATCTTCTCGAGGCTGCACAGCTAGAAAATTTCAGCAGTACGCTGCGCCTCCACACACCATGCACAACACGAACGCAAAAGAAGAACAGCGCGCACGTACCCCAGGAACTTTGAAGGTAACAATTCCAAGGCTCTCTGAATGGACTCCAACAAAGCGCTCGCGATGGTCATCTCCGAGAGAAACAGTGATCTCCGAAAGGTGCGGGATAACTCGCCAAACAGCAGCAACAGCAGCAAAATGCAAAAGAAGAAGGCCGCCAGCCCCTTCGTTCCCTCTTCCTTTCCCAACACGACATCGGGGGAAGACAGACCCAGAGAGAGGGGAAAAAAAACCTTTTTCGGCAAGCCGGGGAACGTACGCAGCCCCAAACAACAACAAAAAAAAGGACGTGCGCAGTCAGGGCATCACTACCTGGCATTGTCACATTTTCCGATCGTTCGGGCTTGTGTGCCTAGAGAGATTTAGCATACTGGGCTCCGTTCGCTAACGCTACGGCGGCTGGTAGCGGGGCCCGACTGGGCAAGCGCAAATTCGTTCCGGTAGGGGGAATTAGTTCCGCGAGCCATTCTTCGCCATGCCCACGCATTCCTCCACATCCTCTTCAACCTCAATCGGGGGTGCAGCGACCGCCGAAGAGCACCTTCCAGCTCGCGCGGCGTTCGATATACGCAATGTCGGGAAAAATACGGTTCGATATAAACGTACGAATTCCTATACTTTTACACAGAATTTTCAAGGGGATAATTTATGAGTTCGATATAGACAATAATTCGATATAGCCGTGTTCGATATATCCGTGTTCGACTGTATGTACTTTCAACATCTCATGTGGTGCGTTAATCTCACCCAAGATAAAACCATGAAGGTCACTTTTTACAGGGGTTACATACCTGTGCACACGCGACAATCGAATGGCACAGGATTAAAAACAGCAACACCATAACATATCAAGAACCCCTACGATCGCAACGAGTTGCACTAGTTGCACAAATGTCTCGTCTCCGCTTCGTCCCGTTCATTGCGCTGCCCTCTACTCTCAAAGAGACCTTAGGTGCTCTGATAGAGGACTTCGGGGCCATTCCTTGCCGGTGCCACTTCTTCCGGGGTATATTTTTTAACATCGATATTTTCCGGGGATCTGTTTTCAGCTACCAGTGGATATATCCAACGCCATTTTACCGTAATCCCCCCCCCCCCCCCCACAAACTCTACAAAAAAAAAAACAAAGATAAATCAAGGTAATATAAGTACTCTCCACCCTGAGGAGACGTTATCTGCAGGAAAGGCCATTATGAACTTTTCCCACGAATGTATCGTTGCACTATTTTGTTTTGTTTTTTCTTTATTGTCGTTGCACTATTTTGTCACACGTCGCCGGCAGACACGAATGCGCACTGCGCTACTCGTTTGCTCCCGCGTTTTTTTCCATCACAGATGCTTTTGAAAGTAACCTAATGGCGTGCTGGAAGTTATGCACGGGCCTTCTATGCTGTTTTTTTTTTCTTGTCCTTGTTTCCTTCGTGCTTCTTCTTGGGGTAAACATAAACGAGCTCAAACTTACTCTTGTGCATACCATGTTTTTAAGTTGCAGTTGGCGTTTACTTGACATGTTTCAAAAAATGCGCACAATGAATAATTGAGGAAGAGGTCCCCTTGTTAAAAAAAACTCTCGCGGGACCTGCTGTCATATAATGCGTAAAAGTACAGCGTTATAGGAGGCAGAGAGTAAATTATACATACATAGCGAGTTAGTTGAAGCAAGCAGAGAACAATGCCTATACATGAACTCAATGGTATAATAACGGCTATAATAAGGCCTCAAAATAGGGGCTTGTGATAACAACGGAAACAGTGCTAAAATGCAGTGCAAACGGAAACAGTGCAAACGGAACTTAGCAGAAAACTTTTTAGTTGGTTTCGGAATAAATGGACAGAGCGAGACGATTTAAGAGGGGTAGGTAGTTCATTACAGATTGAAACAGCTGAAAATACGGTGGTTTCTTTTCAATTACGTTGTCTAGTTGGGAAAAATGAGTGCTGTTTGGATTGAAAAGTAACGATCGGTCGGTCCAGTTGTGGGTCAATTGATTATTTCTGGCGCGAGCGAGCAGAACGCACATCTTATTTTATATTCAAAAACAAGGGGTAGGAGTTCGAGGTCGAGATACAAATGTCGCGAAGAGTCTTTTGGGTGACTGAAATTAATGATACGGCTGGCTCGGCTTTGTAGAGAAACAAGCGGTAGTAGATGAACATAAGTGCTTCCTTACGAACCTAGGCAATAGGTTTGATGACAGTGTACAAAAGAGTTGTACAGGGAACAAAGTTTTCGCTCCCATAACATCTGTCCGCGAGACTGAAAGCCTCTGGAAGCAAAAAGAAATTTTTTAAAGACCTTCTGTACCGCTTGCATCTCTTAACCTTGTGGCTGCGTTTCACGGCTGGCGCACAGCGGCCACTTGGAACATCGCACTAGCGGGACCTTGACAGCATCCTCCTAAATTCATTTAACTACCTAATCTTACCCTGAAAAAAAAAAATAAGAAAAATACTCACTGGCTGGAAAACCGACGAGCATTTCCACCGATGTATTGTAGCGCGGCATCGGAAATTGGTTTTCTTATTACGGCCCATGGGTTCGATCACTCTCAGGCTTCACCAAGCGTTACTCACCGTCGTCGCCGTCGTCGTTCTTGCCTTTAGGACCCGGATTTAGGTCCTGCGGAAAATAAAAGTTTGTTCTTTCTCTCTCTCTCTCGTTCTTGCACTCTGCAGGCGGCGTGCTCCCGTCCGTGCTGCAGGAGGTCAAGGTGCCCATTGTCAGCAACGAGAAGTGCAAGAACATGTTCCTGGCTGCCGGCAGACACGAATACATACCCAACATATTCATGTGCGCGGGCTTCGAAGAAGGCGGCAGGGACTCATGCCAGGTGAGTCGCCTTGACATGCAAATCGAGTGGCCAGAAATATTTTTCGGGGGTGCTATACGCCACCGGTAAAAAAAGCCTAGCAGGAAATATATCCTGTGCGGCTCTGAACATTGTAGTACTTTTTGCGTTATTTCCCTGCAATGTAATAATCCGTTTTTTCTTCTCTTGTTTTTCGTTGATTTTGTCATGTGTGTACTGAAGTTTTTAGTTCTTTACAATCTTTCCTGCCGAGTGTTAACTGCTTGCACCTTCTGTAATTTTTATGTAACCCCCCTTACTCAATGCCCCCGGGCCTGTAAGGTATTTTAAATAAATAAATAAATAAATAAATAAATAAATAAATAAATAAATAAATAAATAAATAAATAAATAAATAAATAAAATAAATAAATAAATAAATAAATAAATAAATAAATAAATAAATAAATAAATAAATAAATAAATAAATAAATAAATAAATAAATAAATAAATAAATAAATAAATAAATGACCATCCGTTAATTCTCATTTTTGTATCTAATTTTGATGATTTTGTATTTTACATATTACTATACCAATGCGGAATGTGAACAGTGTGGACTAAAAAAAGCCCTAAATGCGGTGGGGCAGAGGGGGAATGCACCTCTCAGAAAATGTCGGAGGTTTTTCTGACACCGAACCCCCCCCCCCCTCCCCCCCGTGTCTATCCCCTTTTCCCCCTGGCGGTGCCCATAGATAGGGCCAAAAAAGCTGGTAGGAGGAAATGACACTCCACGTGAGACCAGAGTTCAATACGCGGGAACAAAAAGTTGATAACCTTCGTCCCGCAGCACTCGAAGAGATGATATTGACTCGTTTGTCACGCACTACAGTTGTGACGGCGAGCCCACCTAAAAAAACAAATTGTACCTTCAGATCATAACTTGGGGAATACCAATTAGTGAAGCAGCACGTCTCTAAGCTGATTCTGGCGAAGTCACTGACCTCTGTTTCCCATTTTTATACTAACACCGTCTATGATATACGGCTCTCCTTGATCTGTTGAACGAAAACGAAAATAGAGGGTAGCAAGGTGCCTGCAACTCGTTTATTGATGTAACGAAATGTGCATTTTCTGCTTTGGACTTTTCGATATCAGAAAAAAAAAAAAAAACACGAATACGCGAGTGCACTGCAGAAGAGCTCGAAGCTGGCCGTTTTGATGCAGTGCTAAACCCAAACACACACAAAAAAAACAGAACTACAGGTGTTCCTTTTATTGGAGTGCGGACAGGTGCGTGTTTTAATGGTTTGGGAAAGCTTGTCGTGAACAGAACGAAGCCATTCTTACCTTCTCTACTTGTCGTAGACAGGCAAAATAAAGTAGTTCTCTGTTTGCATGTCCGAGGTGGCAAAGGCGGAGATATTTGTCTTGTTCTGACAAAAATGCGATGCTCCGTACCACTTGTCGTTAAACGTTGGTGAATTCTGCGACGTGCACTTTGCTATCTCCGAGCTTGGGCGTAATGCAGATGCGAAATATTTTCAGAAGGGAATAACACTGAGGGGAGCAAAATATTTCCTATATATTTTCAGTATTTTTATAGATGTTTACTTCGAAATCGGCATTCTTCGGGACTGACCGAATCGTAATGCCACTACCTGTTTCTTTTCATCGATGGCGTATTACTTTCTATTGAAAGTGAGAAGTGAAGCGCCTAAATTGCCTACTGTAAGTTAACACTCAATGCGGAAACAGCGACCTCGCTTAGAAAGTCATCGACATTTTTTTTAAACGAATTGTCGAAACTTGGCGATTCTTATCAATCATCGTGGATTACGGAGCTGTGCGGAGCTAATTTTAGCTGATACCGTGTGAGAGAAAGGGACTTCGGGAGGGCACATGGCGCGAATGACGGGAAGAGGATGGACCACATGTGCACGGGTGAACTGAATGTACACCGATCACGGAATGTGAAGCAGAGGCCGGGGAGAGAAGGACTTGATGAAGTTCTTCGACCTCCCGCAGGCAAATATAACGACGACCCTGATGATGATGAATGTCTCTACAGTGGTAATGAACGCGTTGGGGATTGCGATGGTGTTATGATAAATTGTAGTCGTAACTATTACGATACGTCGCATGGCGATGCTCGCGATTAAAATGATAATGATGCGTGTTGGTATATGGTCGCGATGATTATGTGTGTTACCATGGTGGGGATAATAATGGCTGCGATAGTGATAATTATTGGTGGTGGCAATTATCCTGACGATAACGATGACAATAATTCCGATTACGATCCAGGGCGACTCCGGTGGCCCGCTGCAGATACAGTCCAAGGACGGTCGCTGGTTTCTGGCGGGCATCATTTCGTGGGGAATCGGCTGCGCCGAACCCAACCTTCCCGGAGTGTGCACCCGGATATCCAGGTTCAAGGAGTGGATTGTGAAGAGCACCGCCTAATCCTGCGCAGCCGGCCACTGCCTCGCTCTGCTGTCCACGTCGCCCAATTCCACCGGCTTCCTACCCAGTAGAGTGCTGTGCGCAGTGAAAGCCGAGTGCAGGATCGCCAGTTTGCGAAACGCTTGACGAACAAGTGCATGGAGGTGTGCAAAAGACGTGTTCATTTCGATTATTTTTGTCACCCGAGAGCGTTTATGGACTCGAATGTTCTCGCTTACAAGTCAGAACACACTACATCGCGCTTTATTGTGTCGGGGTCTGTTATTTCGCGCTAAACACTCGCAATGACGCCAGTCGATGCTTTCGTGAAGTGAGTGGCAGCGTGACCTACATGCACAGAGAACTGCCTCCGATTCATTTTCTCTTGCCTGTTTTTTGTGTCGTGACGTATTACGTTGCTTCCGAACATCGCTTCGCCACCCCATGCTGTCGGATAGGCACAACCAAGTAAGTAACCCGCCTGGCAAACATTTTTTCTCGTTAAATTATGCAAACAGCCAGCTACATATTAAGCCTAATATAATAAAGCAAATGTGTCACACCATTTTCAAAGGAGTCTGACTGCGTCTGAGGTCGCAAAGAAGGATCCCCTCTGCTCGTATTCGGCAAGTATGAAGACGCGAAACATTTCAGAAGATTGACTGGTAATATTTCCAATTATACGTGTTCTTATAGCCATCATTCATGTCATTGCATATTAAAACACCCATCTTTT
>NW_027526361.1:42461485-42526485 GCF_048455015.1 Haemaphysalis longicornis | reverse complement strand
CATGCATGCATGCATACATACATACATACATACATACATACATACATACATACATACGTACATACATACATACGTACATACATACATACATACATACATACATACAGTACTGCCACCCTTGAAACAAAGGGTTAGGCAGGAGTGGGCGGAACAGCCAAGCTGATAATACAATGCACGCAGAAAAACACAGGGCACACTGAGCCCTAACAAAAGTGGTCCACAACGCGACTGCACCAAAAAGAACGAGGAAAAATATAAAAAACCGTGGGACATGCGCGTTGCGCATACGAAAGCACATAGTGTGAAGGTGCGCAGGTAGCAAAAAAAAGTAGAGCAATGCTGCCAACAGTAGCAGGCAAGCGCATGCTATGGGCTGAAAAAACTACACCAGTTATATATAAACACGTATTTGCACTACGCGTAAAAAGAGCGATCGCAACCAGAGAAAAAAAAAGCGTAACAATACATGGTGTCCATGAACCCTTCCCAAAAACACGCCTCATGAAAACTTAAGCTTGTGAGCATGTCGAAGTTTCCTTAAGCATGCGCCCAATATTGGGTTAATGCAGCACAACACGTTTATAGGAGAGGCAATAAGGGTATATAGGAAGAGGGCATGATTGGGAGAGCCCGTGGGAAGTAAGCAATGGCGGAAAATAGACGTGTCAAAGCGCACGTGTCCCATACGCAGCGGGTTCCACGCACCTATGAAGATCCCCTCAAATCGCTGCGGTATACGGTTCAAAATCGCATGGCTAAGCCGATGACGACGGTAAGGTGTTACTGTAGTGCAGGCCTGATAGAGCCGACCACGCTGGAAGTGAGGTAACCGGTTTCGCGAAGGATGATCAGTTATCCTCGTTCCCGCGGACATCCGATGTGACGCCTGGGTGCCGTCGGCTGAGCCGCTAGTAGGCAGATTTTTGTTTCTTGCGCCAGACCGGATCTGCGAAGACGAGCACAATGGAGAAGCCGTAGACGAGGGCACATCGGAACCTCCTTCCTATAATTGCACCATTGCCTGTAGTCTCTTGATTGGGGGCCCCGCCATTTTGTTGGTACGCTTGTCCTTTCTTTTCTTTTTGTCTAGTCCACGGGCTCCAGCAGCATGATTGTGGTCGGTGTAATACATTGTATCCCCTTTTCGAATACGCGCGAAACTGGAAGCTATACGAGAGAGAGAGAGAGAGAGAGAGAGAGAGGGAGGGAGAGGGAGAGGGAGAGAGGGAGGGAGAGAGAGAGAGAGAGAGAGAGAGGGAGGGAGAGGGAGAGTGAGAGAGAGGAGGGAGGGAGTGAGAGAGAGAGAGAGAGAGAGGAGGGAGGGAGAGGGAGAGGGAGAGAGGGAGGGAGAGAGAGAGAGAGAGAGAGGGGGGGGGTAGGGAGAGGGAGAGGGAGAGAGAGAGAGGGAGGAGAGAGAGAGAGAGAGAGAGAGAGAGAGAGAGAGAGAGAGAGAGGAGAGGGAGAGGGTAGAGGGAGGAGGGAGTGAGGAGAGAGAGAGAGAGAGAGAGAGAGAGAGAGTGAGAGGGAGGTGAGGGAGAGGGAGAGAGAGAGAGAGAGAGAGAGAGAGAGAGAGAGAGAGAGAGAGAGAGGGAGGTGAGAGAGAGAGAGAGAGAGAGAGAGAGAGAGAGGAGAGAGAGAGAGAGAGGAGAGAGAGAGAGAGAGAGAGGAGTGAGAGAGAGAGAGAGAGAGAGAGAGAGAGAGTTTATTCGGCAGCTCAAGCCTGAGCCACGGATTTATGAGCCCTCGGGGGGTGTCCCACGGTCCTCCGATGGTGGCGGGCTCGGCGGAGGCGCAAGAGAGTTTCAATGCGGGCAGCCAAGAGGGAACACAGGGTGGCCCGCAGGTTCTCGGTGGGGGCGGCCGAGCTAGACCACGAGTAGGGAATATCAGGGGGGAAAGGGTTGGTGGAAAGAAATGTGGGAGACGATGTGACCCGTACACAGCGCCAATATGTGTGTTCATTGTCCGGATAACCACCGCATGCTTGGCAGTGCGGACAGCCTGGGACGGCCTGGTGCAGATGCCTGGTGACTTCTATATGAGGAACGATGTTCCAACTGAAGTAACAACAGTGCTTACGCTCGAGGTGCATTCTGTGCTTACGAGGCCCTTCTATATTGCGAATGAAGGTTTGAGAAAGCATGTTAAGAGAATACTAGTATACCGTGGTACCACGATAACACTGAAGCCATGTTCGTGTTATACGATTATTTCGCACACGCAGAAAAGTATGCTGAAAAGACAAGGATGTAAGTTAATTAATACCAACAAAGGCAGGAGAAAGCACATCGGAGGCAGTAATGTCCATGTGAATTCGTTTAATAAACACCAGTCTTATACAAAGCAACACAGGTCGGGCCGTTGTAAGCCAAAATAGTCCATGCCACTTGAACCTGCCGGTCGGTAAACGGTAAATATTCGCCCTGTTCTACGCAACCCCAGAAAAGAAAACGATAACTGGTAATGTAATAGCCCCCTCAAAAAGTTTAATCTACCATAAAAACAGTGTAGCACAGAACATGAAAGATAAACACACTGGTGGAACAATACTATTCGAGTGACATACGCAAAAAACGCAAAACTTCCCGCAATGTTTATTTATTTATTTATTTATTTATTTATTTATTTATTTATTTATTTATTTATTTATTTATTTATTTATTTATTTATTTATTTATGTATTTATTTATTTATTTATTTATTTTATTATTTATTTATTTATTTATTTATTTATTTATTTATTTATTTATTTATTTATGACAGCTTCCCGCAGCACAGTACGCAAGTGATAGAGCCAAAACTTTAATAGAAGAGGCAATATGATTTACGTAATATCACATTGGTTGCATGAAATAATTAAACAAAAAGTGATAAAAACACAGCAAGTGATAAAAATAGGCGTTGATAAACCCACTTTTTGCCGCGATACCATGCGAATGACATAATAACGGGCGAAAAAACCCCACGCTCATACGACTGGCCCAGCATAGGCTGTGAACAAAATACGTGGGCTCTTTTTTAAAGATTTTTAAAGAGAGGTGGATTTCCTGAGCTGAAGTCACACTGCTCAATTATGGGGCAGAGTGATCTTAGTTCTTTAGAAAATTTGCATTTGGCAGAGTATTGCTCCGGGAACATGAGCTGTAGCCTTGTTGGGTGGGAGAAGGATCCATATTGAATGAGGCGAATGGCTGTCTGTCACTCCTTAGAGAGGCTAGGATTAAATGGGAGGAGTGTTTGTCTTTCTAGCCGATAGTGCTGCGTTGTTTCCCTGAAAGTGATGAGAGGGCAGTACTCTACATTTCCTCCGCAGCCTGGGGTGCGAGTGTGGCGGCTTGTTGGTGGCCAAACTCGTTACCCTCCATGGACGCGTGAGAAGCGTCCACACAAATTTGATTTTTCGATTTGCTATTTTGTTCTGTAGCAATCTAAGGGTCGATTGAGACACCCAGCCCGATTGGTAGTTCCGATAAGCTTGCTGCGAGTCGGTGACAGTCGTGTGTGCCGGTGTCTGTGCGAGAGCCAGAGCAACTGCCATCTCCTCCGCTTCATCGATGTCCGTAGTCTTGAATGTTGCGCTTACAAGGAGGCTGTTCCTGGTCGATACCACTAACATTGCGTATGGCATGCCTGTGCACCGGGAGGCGTGGGTGTATACGACCTAGGTCTTTCGCAAAGTTCGTGTTGAGCGTTCGGGCTCTTGCTGCTCTTCTGGCCTCGTGATGGGAGGGGTGCATGTTTCTGGGCAGTAGGTGAGTAATTATATAATGGCGTCAGGGTTTGGTATCTGCTTTTGCGGGATCGCGTCGAGGGCCATCCAACCTACCTTGAGGAGAATTTTAAGGCGAAGCTTTTCACCTCTACTCCCCCCCCCCCCCTAAGATTTCTGTCACGACCGTTAACGTCAAGTTCAACAGAAAACTCCCGCGAACAAATAGAAGAAGTCACTGGCACCGCCACGAATCGAACCTGGAACGAATGGAGAAACGGAGCGAGAGCCCGTTGTCTTATCGATTGTGCTATAAGCCCACGCGGAGACGGGTGAGACAGACGGTGCACTCACCGAGCACATCTGCGGGTGTACCCCCTGCCTTTGCGCTGAATGCCACGTGATAGCGTCACGCGACCTCCCGAGCCGCTGTGCGCTCCGCTTACAGCACGTGTAGCGGCTGTGTGGGCGCCTTGCGCATGCGCTAGTAGTTATATAAATAAAAGGAAGCTCACACCAACGCGTGGTGTCTCACTTCTCCGTCTCTGCCACCGATCTCGTCGCCTTCGTCGGTGGTGGCAGAGACGGAGGAGAAGCGAGATCGTCTAACACCGGGTTTGAACTTCCTCTAATTTATTATAAAAAAGATTTTCCACTCATGTGCTTCACCGACACGACTCAACCAACCACCGTTCATGAATAAGGCATTGATTTAACCTTAGCAAAGAATATATCTTTAAAGTAATAAAAGTGTGGTTAATTGCATTTCATTTGTCTCTGGTTTCACTCTTTGTACAGCCGCGTGTGTGACATCAAGTGACGTCGCATGGGTAATCGTTGTGGGTGTCGTTTACAGATTCGCTTTCCAACTACATTTACAGGGTAGATTGGGGCGCTTTTTTTTTCGACCATCTTTAGTTCGGCTCAGTCTGGCCTTTTGGCTGGATAGATGACCTTCGATAAATTCTTCTGCTGTGTTGTGTAGGCCCATCCTGAAAAGCTTGTCTGTGGACGCGCTCATGGATAGTCCTATGAGATGTTTAAGTGACTTCCGTATGAGTATATTGAGAATGTTTATGTTGCTCTTGTTCACTAAGAGTTACGGGGGGATGTTAGTTATTCTCGAAATGACGAATGGCTTGACCAAGCGCAGGGTATCTGCCTCTTTCATTGGCCTCGTCCTGGTTGACACCCTCCTAATCATGCGCATTACTTGATTGTTGGCTTGCTTACATTTTTTAAGGGAGATGTCACTCTTGGTATCATCTTGTAGGTGAACTTCGAGGATTTTGATGCTGGGACTAGAAATTATCGCATGTCCCTCTAGTTGGACTTAGATGTCTTCTTTAATGTTCTTCTTTACTTTGGGGCGGAAAACGAGGAGTTCGGACCGCTGTGGCGCACATTGGAAGCCACAGGCCTTGGGTATAGATTTATGGCGTTTGTTGCTCTCTGGAGTGTGTCGTGAATGTCGCCGTGGGAACCGGTTCCCGTCCAGACGGTGATACCACCAGCATAGAAAGCATGCCCAAGGTTATCATGGCGTCGAGTCTTCTTGGGAGGTCCCTCAAAGCGACGTTAAATAACAATGGTGACAGCACAGATCCCTGGGGCGTGCCTCTGGCCTTTGTCTTATGGGGTCGGATGTGGCGTTTCCTGTCCTGAGTGCGGTAGTGAGGTTCGAGATGAAGTTACGGATGTACTTGTACGTCCGCATTCCGCAGTCCATCGCATTGAGGTTTCTCGATATACTTGCGTGAGTCACGTTGTCAAACGAGCCCTTGAGATCCAGAGCCAAGATGGCCATGGGGAGTGGCGCGTGGCGTGTTTGAGTACCTCCTCCTTCAGGTGAAGAAATACGTCCTGGCTTCCTTGATCTTTGCGGAATCCAAACATTGTCGTGAGCATTTGTTCTGTGCCGTCCAAATGTTTCTGATAGCGGTTGAGCACAATCGCTACATGACTTTCCCAACACATAGGTCAAAGATATTAGCCTTAAATTATCTGTGTGGGGAGATTTCCCAGGTTTCAGTAGGAACTTTATCTCGGCCGATTTCCTTTTAGCGGGGAGCTGTACCGTCTCCCAAAAAGTGTTGAAATGTTCCAACAGATTCATTAGGGAGTCGTATCCGACATTATTTAAAAGTCTCTAGGTGATGGCATCCGGTCCCGGGGCACTGGACTTACTGCTCTTGGCAACTGCTGCACGGAGTTCATGGAGGAAAATAGGTCGATAGAGCTCTTGTTGGTCTTGCCCGTGTGAGGTCGGAGTTCTTCTCCAGGTTCCGTTTTGAGGTACCTGTCAGGGAAGTCCTGCGTTGGCTTCTCGGTGTCGCCTTGGTATACTCGGTGACAACTTAAGAACGGCACCGAAAGTTGCCGCTGTACCTTATCACCGTAGCCGGATGTTTCTCCGCGCGGCGCAAGTAGGGCGTTACATATGAATATTTTGAACATGGCGTGAGCCGTTCCCGTGATTTTTTGGACTTAATATGCTTATAAACGACTCCAGTGACGACAAACAAACTTCGTGAGACAATGCAGCCGATATCACGCATTCATAACAAACCCCTTTCAAAACGCGCGCTCACTGACGTCACGGGTCCGGCGCTTTGGCGGAGTGCTACACTACATGAGGTGGTGCCGTTCTTGAGTTGTAACCGAGCATAGTCGTTAAGCATGCGAACCATGCTGCGGTTGATTTCGCCCTTACTCGTGAGTTGATCGATTAGATGCTCAGTAACTGTCATGTGCTTTGGAGGCCGTCGCACAGTTGGAGCCAGTTTTCTCTGCGCGTGCCGGGGACGTTTGGCGGTCGCCGCGAGGCATGTGCTCACGAGCTCTCGGCATTTTATTTGTATTTTTCGGCAACTGCGAACTTACGGCTTGTAAAACAGCTCCGCTGTTAAAATGAACCTTGAGACTGGAGCGCCATCAAGCAAAGAAGCGAAGGGACGGGCAGCCATGTGGGCCTCTATACCCCATTGCGCACATTTCCGACCCATCCTTCGCAAGGACCCACCTGTATACCAGGTGCCGGGTACAAAACCGTATTGGTAATGCCTCTCGTCATCTGCGATGGTAGCAACGGAGACCTGTATAGGAGAAGAATTGGGCGATTCGTTCACCACGTCCAGTTGGTGAGACTGCTTTCTGCTGCGACGGCCAAGTCCCCGAATGACACCTGGTGGGCAGCGAGGAATAGACGGCGAAAACGCGAAGGACGTCGTAAAAGCGGCGCACCGCGTATCACTGAAGGTTCTTCGCGGGCTACTCGAAAAACAAAATGAAACCGAGTTCCATCCAGTGTGGAATATGCTGAAACAGCGAAGCTGTGGTTCTCACGCGGTGGCTCGAACATCAAATTTGCGCTCCACCGAGAACGGCACCGCCGTCGCCACGCAAGTTGCAATGTTCGCGCAGAGGAATCGACAGTTAAACTTCAGCTGCTGGAGGCTCCCTCCCCTAGAGGGAAGTAGAGGAACCCGCACCTGCGAGTCCACTGCAGCGTCTATCGGTGAGTCCGGGAACCGATTTCAGAGGTGCTGCCGGCGCGACTGGGAACCTGTTCCCTCCCTGCGTGACACACGACATTCAGCAGACTTACAAAAAGGCTCGAAATACAACAACTCCACTGTTAAAAATAATAAATTCCCAAGGGGGAATTGTCGGATGAATGCGTAAGTCACTGTGCTAAACAACATGGCCCTTTAACGGCAGCTTCCCTATCATGGAAAATTTTATTTCCTGGAAGACATTTTTTAAGCATTATGAGCAGTCTGACCAGTAAAGCCCCAGCGTCTTTAATTAAATCGCTCCATAAGACCCGATGTATCCTACCCATCAAACGCTTTTAAAGCTGGCTTCGCTGCTATACACAAGTGCATTGTTGAGAAGAAATTTTTATTGCTAATGTAGGCAGTTTTACGTGAAAATAATGCGACGAGAAGTGAGCACTGTCGCGTAGCGCTATACTCGCATGTCACCGACGAAGAAGCTGTGTGCGGGGCGCAGCCAGCACAGGCTCCGTTATGCCCGCTTCTAAAAAGATCGTCTCATCTTGCAGATAAATCGCTTACTCATCAACCATAGTTCGGGTCACCTGTTCTACCACGGCCTAACGATATGAAGACCCGAGGGCCTTTCATAAATAGCGATTCCTTGGGCTCCGAAAGAGTGACACAGACGGACGGATGTTTTTCCTCATTGAATCTACGCAGAAATGCTCACACCCTAAAAGACTGCAAGCAGCCCCGATTTGTGCCGATGCCGATGCGTCCGTGGGTACACCGATGCTGGCTTAGTGGTAATTACCGTGACTGTTGTCACTAAGAAAAGGCTTATTTAGTGGCTCTTGGCGTAACCGACCTTTCCCGGCGTGCCAAAGACGGTGGACTGTAAACAAGCCTTCAGATTTCCGACTCGGGCGTCTTAAGGGCCGAACGTGCGATTGGCGGTACATATGCACCGTAGGGGCGTGTGGCTCCACGCCACGTGGTTTGGCCGTTCCATGAGGGATGTAGTACAGCTGCTGCGACACGCATTTATTCACAGGGTTCGTGATCCTTGCGCATCGAGAGGACAAACTCGACGCGAAGTGTCGAGGCGCGGTTCCGAAGCGATGCGAACAGACAGGGCCTGCAGTTCGATGTGACTAATAATAATCATAATCCGCTTATTGAGATGGCTCTCCCATTGACTTGCAACTGCTCCCATGCTGCGCTGTCCGAAGCGATTATACGCCACCAAATTTTTATGTTTCATCCCTTCATCCGGCTACAGGTCTTGTATTACTTTTATTTTTGTATCTCGTTAGCCTCCTAGTTACCCTTCTAGACCATCGGATGCCAGTTCTTCGCACGGCATACCCAGAAGCCCAACTCCATTTCTTTCTCTTTATTTGAGCTTGTCTGACCCAATTTCTTAACGTACGGGCCCAATAAAATGTCAGAAATCATGACAGTGAGCTATCTTCGCGATGGCGGAAAGGGCCTTCAATATTTTTATTGGCATTACATGGCCTTGTAGATCAAACTAACCAGTGATTAGGGCGTCCATCCCCGCCAGCCTCCGCAAGAGTACAACCAACAGAGTGACACCAAGCGATACTGAATTTTTGTGTTCAAGCGCTCTTGTGTTGTGTCTTTTTTGTACCTTTCTTTTTTTGCGCCGAACCGTACATAACGGAATGCCAACTATGCCAGCCAATTACGTAACTGAGTTCTTACCCCCGCATGTGAACCTACCAAGTGTAATTTGCCTAGTGTCATGTGAGCATGGGTAGCTTTCCTTCTTGACGCCACATGAGCGAATGTAGACATTCAGCAAACGCCTGTTTTTATTTAATTGTTAATAATTTTCGTTGAAATCTACAAATCTTAAGTTATTATTCCAATGCTCGATTACATGCCACATCAGCCGATCGTGGCCGAGTGCTTGTTATTACTGTTTTCGATTCAGACGGGCCTGCTTCGATCGTCAGCGGGGCCAAACTGCCAAACGCATTTAATTCGTCCGATCTGTCTAAAAGTGCCCATGTAGGCACCCAGAGAAATTAAATTAACAGAGAGCTGGGTAGAGATAAAGGCATTTCGCACGTGGATAAGAAAATCAAAGCCCCTACGTCTAACGACAAAGCTGGTTGAAACGCGAAATTTTCTCCTGCCGCAAACAGAGTCGATTCAAAGTCCAATTTCGTGAGGGATTAGTTCCTTGCCGTCTGCCCATGACGTCAGCCGGGGTGCATGACTGGTGGTCGCGATGCAGCGACTGTGTGCACCTGCGTCTAACGCCGAAACGCCTTGCGTCAAAACCAACTTTTCCAAGTGCTCCAATGATGATGATGATGATTATGATGATGATGATGATGATGATGATGATGTTGATGATGATGATGGCCTTGAAGCGTTTGGCGCGTACTACTCGGCGGGATAAGCCAGGGATTAAGTGTTGGCTGTGCACCTGCGCTTGATGTGCCTTTGTGGAAACCTGTAGTGTAAGTTGGCTTTCCTGCAGTGCGTTTTGGGCGTAACGGTTTAGATTATGGACTTTCACTTTGCACTTTGAAGAAATTGGCATTCAACAGGAGAAGGCTTCGTGTTTCAACCATCTTTCCCGTAACCCACTATCTTTACCGTCGTCAGAGAAAGTTGGCTTTCCTGCAGTGTGTTTTGATGGGATGGTCGCCATCAGTGAGGGAAAGAAAGCTTCGCTTTAAAATCTAAACTGCTTCGACCGTGTCGTAATGGCGATATCGGATAGGCGTCGGTTTCATAGCGCGGAGGACCTAGGTTCGATTCCAACAACGAGGGGCGTTTTCTACTTAAGACGTTTATGTAAAGTCGGATTCCTTGCGGTGCGCTTTGCGGCGCGCAGGACGCCATCAATGATGCATAAAAGCTTCGCTTTAATTTCGGCATATACGTCAAGTGCTTTGCTGCTTAATATCGTTTAATAACAAAGCATTGTGAAACGCATTCCACACCTCAAAATCCATTCAGTCAAACACTCTATTTTAAATAGCGTTTTTAAAGAAGGCAATAATAACGGAAAAAGGATTTACCAGCGATGTATTTATTCCCGCGCCCAGGAACACCGGGTATGCTTTTTGGCTGACGAAAGGGAACCACTATCTTTATACAAAGTAGACGCAACAACTGTATCATTTATAGTACAAATGCATACCGTAAGTAGAGGCTGATGCAAAAACACAAGTTTAGTATTAGTATCACAATGAACAGCCCTATCGATCAATCAGACGTTTATTAATGTGGCCAAAGACAGACTACAGATCTTCCTACTCACGCACAAGTAAAAAACAAAAATTTCACTGGACAGTTATATACTACATAGAAAAAAATATCAGTGGCTAAAGCGCTATGTTGCTGAGACCGAGAGCGGGAAGACAAAAAGCAAAACGCCTGTGTGCTGAGATTTCAGTGCCCGTTATTTCAGCAAAGGGAACCAACAAATAAAAAAAACGGAGATGGCTGAGAACATACCCTTCTGGCACGCCCGTTGAGGCGCAGTAACGGTAGGAGTGCGTGATGATTTAACCGGTCCCCTCCCCCCCCCCCCCCCCCCCCCCCCGCAAGCAACTTGTTAAAAATCAAGAAGACAGACGCGATCAATCATTCAATCAATAAATACGGAGTTCTGTAACGTACGCAGGGAAAGCCGATGGGCCTTTGTACTGAAGCTAGAATAACAAATGAATAACAACTTCCAACATGAAGCAAACTGTCATGATACAACACCAAGAATAATTTCGTCAAAGACGAATGCGTTACGTGCGAACCTCAATCTTTAGAAAACAGCATAACAAAAGTCGGAATGAAGAATCCTGGACGTGGGCAGCATATTATGTTAGCAGCAAGATAACATATGATGCAAACAGCTAGGCGTGCCACCCTATTATAGGAAAACAAATTCCGTCGTAACACGACCGAATTTGTTTTTATTGTATACCATCTATGGCGAAAAGAAAAGCATCAGCAATGAATGGAGAGTGAGGGGAGGCAAATCATAGACCAACGGAGTGAAATAATAACGGCGCAGCGGATTCCACGCGAAAACGAGCTTCCCGCTGGGCGCAAGAGGAAGAAAGCGAGAGCACCGGGTCATGGTCATCATCCGCCGGGTGAGCGACCCCCGGCGGCGATTTTCGCCGACCGCGACCTCTGTGCGCTTAGCCGACGCCTGCCGACCGAGAAATCCTGGGTGGACCTGCGCTCGCCGGAGAAGAAGATGCAGAGAGGAGGAGACGCGGAGATATCGAAGAACAAATCGCCAGGAATGACGGCGCCCGCACAAAGCAACGACCCAAAGCGCGAACTTGAACGGCCCGCGGAAATCCCCCGTGAGCAGTTACTGCGATGCAGGGTCGAGGGGGCGTCACTGACTGCAGTCCCGTTTCTCGGCCGGCCAGAGGTCGTTTTCCCACTGGTGCGTGGCCGATGTCCCGAGGGGAGAACAAGCCGGCGCGCCTCTGTAAAGTGAGCTCGGTTACGGCTGCTTTCTAGGTGCCCCACGAAAACGCGACCAGCAGAAGCCATAACACTTCCCAACAGACTTTTTACACTTCGACACGTTCATTCTACGCTCAAAGTAAGATAGTAGGTTAAAAGGGCCCTGAAGACAAAAGAAAAGTTTGGTTCATTCGAAAGATGGCCTTCACACCATAATTGAAGCTCTAATACGCCGTATCGTGGTGGTGGTGGTTATTTTGTTGGATCAGGCGGTGTTAGCGTGCCAAGATGTGCCGGCACGCTGATAATGATTGATGATTGATGATTGCTTTTGGTTTCCCCTTTGTAGCGGGGTAATGACGCGTCATCTTACAAAAAAAAAACTAACATAACATACCTATCTTTTATACTCTTCGTTTAATACTAGCGCTGTTCTTAGGGCATGCACAAATTACTTATTTTTTTCTGTTACAGGTGGTAGCTGTCCTAGGCAATATTCCCCTCTCTGCTTTTCGTCCACCAGCATTCTAATCTTCTTTTCGTCGACTCGACAGCCTTGAAGTCAACCCTCTCTGTGCTACCCTTAAACCCTAGGGCTTCTGGAAGCCGAATATTTCCCACTTGTAGATTTGGATGGATACCCTCGCATTCTAACACTTTGTGCCGCATAGTTTCTGTTTCTTTTCCGCAGACCCCACATACCCCATCATTTTGTGAATACTTCCCCACAAAGCTCTTAGTTCTTAAGCAACCTGCTCTAGCCTCAAAAAGCAAATCACTGCCCAGGGAATTATTGTAGAAATTTTCCTTTCTGATGTCCAATTTCTCTGTCCTGTGCATCTCTAACGACGTTTTAGCTTCCATTTTTTCTCTCCATTTATTCGTTTCTATCCGCCTTCTGTTTTGGCCACCTAATGGGTCAATGTTGTGGTCACTTCACCACGAGTCCGCCAGTTCTTTCTTGAGTCAGTGCTCGGCTTAGAGCCGATCATTTTAGAATCTTTGGTTCCCTTCCTGCCACAATAATATGTCGTCCTCAAGCCGTAACTGTACATAACTACGACGAAAAGTGGCCCTGATCACGCAATAAAATTGTGCTGCTATAGCATGTCGCCTTGCTGAAATTAATGCATTTCTTAAGGACACCCCGATCCCTATCCTGGCTCTGTCGGAAGCTGGACTATCGCGTAGAAGATCAATATCTGGTTATGTAGCTCACAAAAATCCAAGCCTCCAAACATTTCAAATTCGCCATATAATGAGGAGAGCAGAGGATTTTCTGCACTATAATTATGACGCATTACAGCACGCTCGTACGATTGGCTGAGTCATGAGAGAAGCCCCTGTTTTTCCCGCTAATGGCTTTTGCTGTCGGGTTAGCTGGTGTAACTTCTGTAGTAAATGCACAGATATAATCGACACCGCATTGGACCGGAACTACAAGAAATACTAGCACCTGATGCGGGCGCGATACTCAGTGGCATCCGTGTTTATAACACTGTCCAGTTGCTCACCGCAAAAATTGCCAAACATCAACCAGTTATCATTCGGTTGCTATTAGTTGATGCAAACTATATAATACATTTCTAAGTGCAGTGTTGTTTCGATACATGCATGTGAAACATCAAAGTTATTGATTGATTGATTGCAGGGTTTAACGCGCCGACGCAACACAGGCGATGAGGCGCGCCGTAGCGGAGGGCTCCGGCATAGAGAAAGAAATACTGGTAAGAGTGGACACTCCCATAGAGCCCTGCGGCCGAATGACTGTACTGTAGTGTAGCGCACCGAGCGGACGGAGAGCCAAACTACTAACCATACTTTCGTATGTTCACTTTCGGTTTCGCGGACACCGATTTTGGCGGGTAGTTTGAAGGACTGGAAAGCGCTGCTCACAGCGACGGGGATCGGTACGGTATTCGGAAGCTTTCATGCAATAATTAGTGTTTATTTGAATATATCATTCTCAGGCTTAGTGCCCGTATGCTTTTACAAAAAAACCTTTTTCTGAAAACGTGAAATTGCAATTTACAGTACCACTCACACTTGGTTAAGAATTCTGTCGTTTGTTCACATGCTCCCGAGCCACATAAAAGAGACACACCATAAATGAAGAAATATTTATTGCATGGCGCTAAACGGAACAAGTTCAAATTGTCATCATTCTTTGCAACACACACATAATAATAAACAGTGAGTAATACACAACAGAGACAATACACAGTAGTGAGAGGAAAATACGTTTCCAGGAATGAAAAAAAAATGAAAAAAAAAATGCACAAGTAAAGGTATCACAACCACACAAAGGATTTTTTCTTCACGGTAATTGAAAAGGCAGAAAACCCAGAAACTCAGCCATCCACAGGTTTACTTGTATCTACGACGCCCTCAGACTCTGTGCGCTGTTGCAGTCATACAAAAATATCAACCATAACATAATCTAGACACTCAGATACTTGCAACTGTTTACAACCCCTATCTCCACAGATAATTTTCTTAGTCTGGCAATTTCTCCAGTTAGGATGTGAAAGAGAAAAACTTTGGCTTTGATGGCCTCGCTTATTTGATGAACGCTAATGGGATCTATTGCCTCGGGGCAACTTCAAATCAGTAGCAGTAATTGAACAGAAATCCCATTTATGTGGAGATGCACACGCAAAAGGTTAAGAGGGAAAAAATCACCTTCCTATTGGTTCCTTGCAAGGGTGCATTTTCCCAAGAAGCCGGGTTACCTTCCGAAAGCGTTGCCTTCCCAGTAAAGGCAAAGGGCCAGGCGGGGATATTTTGGGTACGTGCACGTAGTCAACCGACAGGTTCCAGGCTCGATTAAGGCACACAAATTCATGCCTTCCGCTGTCAATACGAACAGTCTAATATAAGAAACAGGGAAGCAGTATATGCTTCTCGTGTATGATACAATGGTGGCACATTACAGAATCCCACAAGCATTTGACAACGTAGGTCCCAACATGGCTCTCTTCATCTAGGCCACTCTTCATCTAGGCCAGTCCGACAACAGGCAGCACATATGGTGACAAACGACATTTAGCATGACCTCTTACCCTGGCAGTCTTCATAATGTAAAAGGGTTTTTGTGAATGTACTGTTTTCACAATATTAGAACTAGCAGTAACAATAACTTGCGAGTGGAGTTTGGAGACTGTATACGCTGTTGTTAGTGGTTTTAATGATATGAGGCATGTCAGTGATAAAAAACTGTTTGTTCCTTGAGTCAACGATAGTCTTTTCAGTGGTCACGCCTTATTGAGTGCCGAGACTTGCGTTAGATTTTAGGTGCTAATGGCAAGGTTCAATAGATGGAATACAGTTGCGGTATCCATCAGAAGCATCAATAAGGTAGCAAGAAGCATTGCAGGCAGTCATCAATACAACTGAATAACTCTGGGAGAACAGTTGGCACGGCCACTTTTGTGAGTCCTGTGAGGGCACGATTCATGAAGTGCTTGCACCATGTTTGGTATGACGAATGCAGCTGGCTGGTTGGCTCTGTCTTGAGGGCACCTGTAGACCTGCACAGGTGATAGGTGATATAGTACACAAACTGCTTGCAATGACAGACGATATGCGAATAGTCTGTAAATTTCACTGCAACTAGTATTCAAGTATTGTCTCCAGTGCATGCCACCTATTTAAAACACAAGTTGTCTTATTCTATTCAGCAATCATGCGGTCAAGCTATTAGCAACACTTAAAATCTGGGTCTTTGTAATTTCGCAACACTGGTTAGGCACATTCTTAATGCAATTCACCTATTGTTTGGGTTAACAAGAATGATAACGCTGCTCCCATAGCCTGAATCCCTTTGTCTTTTTTTTTTTTGTAAAATCAGGACGAAGAGCGAGAGCGAGCTGAACGTTAAACAAACCTGTTGCCCCACGGGCTCGCAAAAGAAACGCATCCAGAGAACGGGCACCTGGCGAAAGTATATTTGGGCGCTGTGTGGGCACCATGGCAAGCAGCAGTGAGCGTCGTACTGAGTACTACTGACCGCCAAAGGCCATGCCTTAAAAAGATATGACAAGAAACACAGTTCCGACTGAATAGGTGCCATCTGCGCAATACGTGTTTAATGAAACTAGCCAAAATATGACCAGAGAAAAGAGAGCAAACGCTTGAAAAAACGGCAAGTGTGGAAAAGTTGTATGCGATGCCTGCGATACCGGAATTGATATACGATGTAGAACGAAGACCAAATCTGAAGGTTTAATGCACTGCGCACTCACCCCGCCTCTAGCAACGCTGTTATCTGCCGACGAAAGACGCGTTTTTACCGTACCTGGCGCGCCAAAGCGAAGCGACGAGCGCGCGTTATCGGCGTCGGCGAGCGGGTTCGCTTTGTACGCAGGCAGCTTGGTATGCACCCATGTGTAAAACTTACGATGAGTGTACGGCTGCTGGTTATGCCCACATAAGCCAAATTAATGCAGATACGGCTACTTCGCCGTGTACGTTAGCCCGGATGGCTTTGCAGCGCATCACGGCCATAATAGCAATAACAGTTGGCCAAGCTAGCAATGGCTAGCTAGTATAATACAACGCAGCCTGCGGCTCACGTAATTCAGTGCAGCGACAGCGCACAACGCCTGCTTCGCCTACGGACCGCCGTCCGGCCGGCCACTTCCGCAACTCACAGCCGTCGTTTGCGGCACGGAAACGCTACGTGCGACGACGGGCGCGTACCGCTGGCATCCCTCAGCGCTAGATAAAACGGCACAACCAGCCTAAAATACCATTACGTCCAGCTAAAAAATGGTGTCTTACGCCTTTCCGGGGCGTTTCCAAAGCGCTTATCTTAAAGACGCAGCACTAGCTATGCCTGATTCCCCGAGGTTACGCAGTGCTCGCAGCGTTTGCAGTACAGGTAAACGTAAATATGATACGCCACACCAGCACTTTAAAAAAGAAAGTCTCACCTTTCGTTCAGGATGCGAAACCGATGTCGCAAATAAAGCGCTAGGCGTTTCCTTCTCAACAACAGAGGTTAGCACGAGGCTGCAGAAACGCACGTGCAAACGCTGCCGAAAGAGCCAAATGGCGGCTTGCGCTCGCGGCTTGGCGGCTTGGCCTGGCTTGGCGCAAAGAAGCCACAAAAATTTACATTGACAGCCATTCAACTTATTACACAAATAAAAATGTGTAGTCTAATGTGTAACAAAATTTTAAAAGTATAATATTGTGTGTTAGCTTAATTTTAAATATATAGTTTTTTACCACTTGCGCCGACTGCCGGACGGCGCGCGAGTCAGGCCACTCGGCCGCGATAAGCCCGTGTGTCCACTCTTCTAATTTTTTATTTCTCTATGGCTCCGGATTAATTTTGACCACCTGGGGATCTTTAACGTGCGCCGAAATCTTGTACACACGGGCGCTTTTGTTCTTCGCCTCAATCAGAAAAGCGGCCGCCGCGGCCGGGAATCGAACCCGTGACCTCGTGCTCGGCAGCGCAACGCCTTAGCCACTGAGCCACCGCGGCGGGTACATCAAAGTTATTAATTACACGAGCAGTTTGTTCTGTTAATATTTTGTCCTCATAGTAAACTAAAGAAAGCACAGAGCCAAGGGTGTTCGAAATACTGCCTTGACCGACGTTCGTTTTGCGAGTGTTTTAATACTACCAGAGTCCTTCAATGCTTTTCGAACTCCGGCCGAAGTTTCATTCAGGGACAAAAGCTGCCGCTAGGATCGCCCCTGTTAACGTGAAGGCTTCGCCGGCGGTCGACGACGCTTCCTGGCCGGCTGTTTCTCCGCCGGCACGCGCCTACTTTCATCTGCTCTTCATTTCCACCAGTATAAATGCGAGCGAAGTTTTTTAATTAGCTTTTGAGTCAGTCAGTTGTTGTTTTTTAGTCAGTCAGTTGTCGTTTTTTAGTCATTTGTTGTCCCGTAGCTCAGCTGTGAAACTGAGGCAAGACCCCGGGTGTTACTGAGGCGCATATGTTGCAGTGTTCGTTCATTCCGGCAAGCACCGCTACATTCTCGCTTCGAAAAGGCGGTCATCTGGCGTTTTCAATTTTTGACTAGCCTTTGCAGCCGCCTGTATGATTTGAGTGAACTAGCGTCAGAATTAAATCTGTATTCAGCCCTGGGCGCGACATGCTGCGCTGAGCAAATAGGTGTGCAAACGTACAGCACGTTGGGTTAGCGCTGTGTTTGCGCTATTTTATAGCGCACTAATAATGTAAAACTATAATCGAGATTCGGAAAGTTAGCGTGGACAGCAGGGGAAAAAAACGCTCACGAAATGGAAGCAGAATAATAGGCGCGGGGAGGGGCCAGGGTAGGAGTAAATGCTACAGTTTTGAGCTACTTTCTCGGCTGTTCTCATAGGCATAGGGTGTCAACAGATAAAAATTCGCCCGCTCAGTGCCTGTCACACCCCTCCCACCCAAACGGCAAGTTAAAAAACATTGATTGATTGATTATGATGTTTAACGTGCCGACGCTACACAGACAATGGGGCGCGCGCCGTAGTGTAGCGCTCCGGATTAATTTTAACCACTCAGGTATCTTTAACTTGCGCCGAAATCTCGAACACACAAGCGTTTTCTCTTTTCGCCTCCATCAGAAAAGCGGCTGGGAACCCGCGTCCTTGGACTTATCAGCACAACGCCTTAGCCCCTGGGCAAGCGCGGCAGGCAAGTAAAAAAAAATATATGCAGGCAAAGACAGCCATGCTCCGCTTTCCAAATTCAAAATATCTGGTTGGATAACCAAAATAACAGTAGCTGCAGTCCGATCTTTGTGCGGCGACGAAACGCGGCAACGTTTAGCAGCTGGATTTTCTCGTTGTGAGCGCGATCGTGGCTTGGGCTTCGTAAGATACGCCGGCAGGTTTTCAAATATCAGGGGCAACGCGGAGCTTGAGCTTCTCGCTGCAGAAGCACAGGTTGTCCACTTATTTTGAACTCATCGGCTCGAATAATGTCCGTGGGGTCGAAATATTTCCCGAACAGACGAACGGCCTTCCACTCGAAGCTGAAAGCGTCCGTCTCCTGTCGTGGAATGGCTCGCTTCCACCTGTCGCGTTGTTCGCGGTCGCTTGGGAGGCAGAACAACGAAGCCTTTTCCATTGTATTCCGATAGCCAGAGCGGCAACCAGGTACACAGCACGTCAGAGGCATGGTAGTTCACATAGTTTGCCCATCGTGATGAGTTTAGAAAGCTATATCACACAACAAACACCAGCAAGCTCGCGCTCCAACGCACGGCAAATACGGCCGCCGCCGTCCAAGCCGCCTTCACCAGACTCGTAGCGCCACCGCGCGGGAGCGTTGGTCCCCATATGAAGCTCTCCCATAGCGTTACGGAGAAGTTTCGTGACCAGAAAAGCATTGAAGGACTCTGATACTACGTAGCATTCTTTGCTGAGTACCCCCCCTCACGAACGTGTAACACCCTGCATTTGCACAAAAATGCAGAATTGGCGGAAGTAACACATTTATCTTTTATGATAACTTAAGTGCAGATAATTGATCGACCTGAATTTGGGAAAACAAAGAAAAACAGAAAGAACATAAAAAATCGAAATTTTACAAAAATGAACTGACTTAATTGAAATGTGCATCTTATACAGTTCCTCAAAAAAAAAACGAGGACTAAACTAAAAAATCCCACAAAGAAAAAGTTCCAAATACAATTAAAAATTAACGAAAATGGCTCGACCGTGTAACGCCCGGCAGTTCCATAAAAATGCCTAATTATCGGAAGTAACATGTTTAATTCTTATGACAGCGTAAATTGAGATAATTGGTCGAACAAATTTTTAGACACCAAAAAAAGAAAAAAAGCAAAAAAAAAGCAAATTGCACGAAAGTGAACTGATGATATAAAAAATATGCATATTGCATCGCCTTCAAAAACCAGAGCACTGAACGAAAAAAAAAAAGGAAAACAACGTTGTAAATACGAATAGACGTAGCGGAAACGGGCCAACCCTGCAGCGCCATGCATATTCACAAAAAATCATAATTTCTTGTTCCTCCTTTCAGCTGTAACATGAACAGGGACGCCCTGGTGTATGTCTCGTGACAGGCGATCGTAAGCAGATACCAGGGAAGCGTTATTCCAAACGCCTCGTTTCGCACTGTATACTCGTCAGGGCTGGGCAGAAGTATTAATAAATGAAGGATGCTCACACTAACGCGTAAGATTTGAAGGTAGCCAAGCTGTGGGCAACCTTCACGACCATCACGAAAATGTTTAAGTCCACGATTGCAGCCGATTTGCTTCTTCTTCGCTGTCGCAATGACCTTTATTTCATAATTGTTGCTGTAAGTGTGAGCTTCTTTCTTTCTTTTTTTTTCTTTTTTTTTGTGAAGTGATAATTATTGGACATCACCTTGGAGGGGCGTACGACGTGTCACGTGGTGACAAAACAAAGGACGTAAACCATGAGATGGGCGAACGATGTATTTTGAGTATTTACATGGTGTCGGCCGTAAGACAGAACCGGCGCTGCCTGCGCGCCTGCCCAGCTTCTTCTTCTTCGGACGTTGGGCTACAGCACCACGTTTCGTTGTTTTCGTCCTCGTCGTCTTCTTGTAACAGAGGTGTCTTTCTCGTTCCGAGTTAGTGGTGCCACGATTACGGCGAACGCTTGATTTTTTTTTCTTTTTTGCCAAATTCGGCCAATCTCCCTAAGTAGGTATGCTTGGCTAGACAGAAATGCGACGGGGACGCTGGGCGGTCTTCGCGAGGCACGCACACACGAGCGCTAGGCATTTTCTTGGTTTTGTTGACTGTTGGGTGGTTGCCGCGAGGTCCACACTCACGTGCGCGCGTTCGGCAGTTCTTTTGTATTTTTAACTGCGGAAACGAAAAATTACGGTTTGCTACACAGCTTTGCTGTTAAAAAAAAAAAGAAAGAAAATTATCCCCGAATGGAAATGTGGTGATACGTGTGGTGCGCACCTGAAACAAAGTTACGGAGATGCATTTTTCGATTCCCGACTGCGGCTTGTAGCAACGTGTAGCTAGGCTTCCGTTGCCTGCCATTCCTAATTTGGTCCTCACAATGTGTTTTTGAAGTACTTCCTTGCGCCGTCAACTAAGAAGGGCTGCTCCCGCAAGGCCACAAGACGTTGTTCTGACTGTCGCCTGTGCTGGTAGTGCGCACCACGATGCTTGTCTCCCATGGGGTCGCAGACGTGGCCAGCACCCTGTTTAGACAGCTCCAAGCACTGCCTTCAATTCTGCTTGGGCCGGTGACCTAGGCTCGGTTGGTGACGATTTCGTAGGCGCCACGAATTGTTTCGGCCAGCAACCGAAGCGCGGTCGGTGGTGCTTCACCTTGGCTGAGACTGAAGGTCAGAGGGACGCTACCAGGTGTTTACTGGGTTTGTACCTGTAGTAATAGGCTGCGTTTAAAAGTTGTTGCTGTTGTGGTTCTCAGACTATAGCGAATAAAAAGACACACTGACGATCAAGAAAGGGACATATTCAACCAACCCGACCAAACTTCAACCCTTGTATGTTTCCTTTTTTTTTTTAGTCTATTGCACATACCGATTTGGGGGATCGGCGAGGAGTCGGGAGCTTTCAGAAGCCAATGCTCCCGCTCCACAAAATTCACAAAAATATGAGTTGGAAACGTAAAAGTTGTAGAATAGTGCGTTCCGCGTCACACCTGAGCGTGATGGCACGTGATTAGAACAATTGCACACCAGGCGTGCACCAGGGAAGCCGTGGCGTGCTGCAGTTTGCTTCCTGCTGTAATTCGCGCCGAAAGGCGCAGAAACAAAAGCAAAGAGGACAGGGTATAAACTTTTATTTCAAGCAAGCGCTGATGTTCGAGCGGCCGCACGATAAGGGGCCTCCTAGTCGAGGTAGTCCCGGTCCTCGCCACCCACCGGCGGTTGGATGCATGAAACGTCAGAGCTGGTCATCTGGAAAGAGACACAAACAGCAGAAAAGAAGCAGAAAAGAAGCCGGTCGAAGTCATTCGCACCAAAAGACAAAGGAGCGAAAGCGAGGAAAACAGCGCGAATACTGAGTATAGAAGTTGCAATTAAATGGCGCCAGGCTTCCGCCTTTTTAATCTTCCCCCTTCGTAAAAAAGGACACCGTACAAACGCAGCTATCCTCGGGACATTGCACTCGATATAAGCCCAAAAAATAGCCTTCTAACTCCCGCCGTGCTTATGCGTGAAATGTGCACTTCGAGTTCAGGAAACAAGCAGGACGTCGATGGAAGTTTTAAGCGCCCGAAACTTACAACTGAACAGATTTAGCAATTACGACTGCCATATGAAAGGGGAGGAAAGGGTGGCGTTGTGTTCCTGTCATTATACACTCAATTGACCTCCTCTTTTAGGAGTATGTGCTCTCTCTTTCTCTTCGAATGCGATTCCTTTCCCTGTGGCCGCTCAGAGATGAAAGCCGGAAGAGAGGAACCCGCTTGCAACACAGAAGCGCCCGGTGCTCTTCAGTCGAGAGCACACAAGCGGTAAAGCCGACTTCCGAGCGAGACAGGCGTCTCGAGCTGCGCTGATCCTGAGAGCGCCGAGTAAAGATGAAAGCGCAAGCAGAAACGAACTGTGAAGAGCTGGCTCGGCGCGTTCCTTCAGGTAAGCAGGCTGGCCGTCTTTTCGAAAGCCCCCTGAGAGAAAACTCGGAGAGCAAAATAAAACGAAAATGGAGCCCAGGACAGATCTTGTCAGTGTCTTGCAAAGAACCGTGTCCCGAGCACGACGTTTGCTAATTTCATTTTTACTTCGCGTCTTGCCTCTGAGCTTATCTGGCGCCCATATGCGGTTGGGCGGTCACGTGGTTTGTATTATCATTTACATGCCGCGTCCGACGGCAAACTTCGGTTTCGAAGAAGGTTCGAGATCCGAATCATGAACAAAACAAAGGGAACGCAGAGTTGCTTTTCTTCTTATCTTTTTTTTCTGTTTTGATTTTTTTATGTTCAACACAGATGGAATGCGAAAAAAGCATGTGAATGTTGCGTACCGGCCTGTTCCCATGGCAGTCCGCTGAGAACCCAATGCGTGCAACGTGAACTGAAGAAGGTAGAAATAATTCCTTGGAAATAAATTGTGCATAGGGTGTAAAAGTCACATTGGTGCATTCGCAAATAGAAAATTTACACCATCTTCCCGCCGGGGGGAACCATTGGGAGATGCGACGCATCGTGGGGTTTCTGTTTCGTCCGTTATGTTGTTACAAGTTGGCCGGTGCTTGTTACGGTTGCGCCGACCATCGCGATAGCAGACCTGTTAGTCTCCATTCAAATCACCGGTGGTCATCGGATGTCATCGGAGCGGTGGCAGTGGAGCGACTGAGTAGAACGGCGCAGTTATCGCGTTTATATGTACCGCGCGTTAACGGTGAGGGGAATGAGAGAGAGCAGCGCATGTGCATGTGTCAACCGAGCGCTAACGCGCGCTGACGCACAGCTGGCATGGCGAGGGGAGCAAGCGCTAGCGCAAGATGGCGCTGCGTGAGAGCGGCGTTACCGCGCAGCTGGCGTGGTGAGGAGAATGGGGGAGAGGCGTGCGGACTACGTATGGTTGGAGGGACAAGGCGAGTCAAAGAGATGCGTCGCATCTAATAAGAAATGTGACAACTTTGTTTCTTATTCAGTCTGTCCCCTGCCGGAGTGAAATCTGTGTTTAAAGACTAAACTGAGTGCTTGGATAGTTAGACCACGGCCTCCGGGATCGGCTGCCGGCGGCGCGCCGCCGGCAGCCGATCCCGGAGGCCGAGGTTAGACATAGCTAAAAAAGCAGGACACTAAGGCTAAGGCTAGAAAAGGAGTTATCCAGGAGTACATCACGTGTTGGACTTTTACTTTGTGTTTATCGTAGCGCTTTTCTTCTTTATTTTTTGCCTTAGTGAACCAGAACTGAGATATGAAAATGAAAACAGTTGGATATTAATGGGAGAGGCCTTCGTCCTGCAGTGAATATAAATAGGCCAGTCGAAAATGACGACACGAAAAATTTCCGTATTTTTGTCGCATTCTTGTCGTGTCTGGATTCTGATTTTTTGTCGTGTGTCGTATTCCTGCCCTCGTTTTGATGCTCCGTCATGACGAATTCCTGTCTTTTCGTGATCCTTATGTGCCCTCAGTAGTTAGTTGCTCATGGTTTGAATGTTATTGCCCATTGTGAAGAGTGGCGTAAATGGCAGTTCTTTTGTGACTACAGGAATGTTCGTCGTTGAGAAAATTGACTTTGTCGTTACGACAGAAATGTGTGCCGTAACAACAGATGGCTTTGTCGTAACAACAGGACTTCTGTTGTCTCAACAAATTTTTTTTATCGTACGACAGGAATTCTTGTTAGGTTTCTGCGGTATTCCTGTTGTGATTTTAGATGGTGATAATTATTAATGAAGTTGTTAATAATTTATTACTATTATGTTATTATTATCGTTGCTGTTGACCCATTTTGTTTGTGAGCCAACACCCGACCGTTAAATAATAAGAGAGAAATAAAAATCCCGCACTTGACGAACCAAGGTGAAAATTTTATGTTCAATGCTATTCGTTTTTATGTTACCAAGATGATATTTCTCTCTCTTAAAACGTTCAACCGGTAAGCGGATTTCGTCTACCCCTCGGCTGCCTTAACGTGATCGTTAATATGTTTGTTGAAAACCTCATTCCGCAACCATTCAGATTTTGCTTAAACAGATTCGTCTCAAAACAAACTTCCATTGGGTACTGATTAAACAAATCTCTCGTCGAGACTGCCGTTGTCATACTCGTTAGCTTCCGACGTTTAATATGACCAACTGTAAGCTGTCAAGGCAAGTAACCGCTCTGTCTAGAACTGGGGGCCATAACATGAGGGGAGCCACCGCCGTGCGTTGAGCAGAACTTCGAGACAGAAGAAAAGATCGCACCCGTTGGAAATACTGATTCGCTAATGACCAGCGAAGATATAAACTTCGGTACTTGCGCCCTGCTGTCTGGGGTCAATTTTGCTACAAAGTCAAAGATGTTAAAAAAGGCAAGATAGGTGGACGTAAAGGGACGTTTGTGAAATAAGCCCAGTATTGAGGATTTATAGGATAAATTTTATCGGTAAGTTTCTAGCCGGCACATACGACACGATCCAAATGTTAAAGTCTCAAGATGGCTGTGAACAACTGATAGTTTTGCTTCAACCGAAAACATGAACAACCCGAGGGAATCCACAAACAGCAGCGCTGCCTGCGTCTTTCCTTCAGGCGGCGTTCGTTTTGCGCTCTCGGTAGCATGTCGCATTTCGTTCGTCGTTAACGTCATTGTCATAATCTTCATTCCTCTCCAACAACCAGAAGAGGGAAGGAGGGAAAAGACATCTGCGTTGAAAATAAAAATCCAAAATATTGAAAAATAGCAAAGTTGAAGGCCGAGTTCAAGCCCGGCGTCTGCGGAAACGGAGCGAGCAACTGCCACTCATTCCTGTGCACTCCACCACGCATGCGCGGCAAAGTGTAGACAAACACAATCAAAATGCCCCTGTATACTTCTGCGTACGGCTTCGAGTGCCACAAGCGGACCGGGAACACTCACCAAATCCGACGTAACGCACAAGGTCATAAACAGTCGAAATGGCGCATGACGGTTTAAACTTCAAAGGTGGGCCGGCCGTACACGGTCAGTTGTCGATGTCGACAGTAAACATTCCTGGCTGGGGAATGGCACATTGTTGACGGCACTTATCAGGAACAGGGGAGTTGAGTCCGGAGAAGAATGGGCGGAAAAAATGCAGGTGAAAAGCTTACTCGCGGTGGCGTGTGGCACCGTCGTGAACATTGCACAAAGGGAGGGGGGTGGGGATTCGGAGGACTGAGTGGGTGAGTGAGTGCGCGAGTGGGGTGGGCACAGCGAAAGTCGGCTCCCTCCTCGCCCTCCCGCAGCCGCGGAGGAGCACACGGAACAGCGCCGGGCCACCCCCGATGCAGGGGAGGAGGGGAAGGGCGACCTGGCCAGGAGCGCGCGCGTGTGCCGCCGGGTCCTGCCGCGAGAGACTCGCCAGCAGCCGTCGCCATGAGGAGCGGGCTCCCGACGCTGCTCGCCGTCGCATCGCTGCACACGTGGACCGCGCTGGCGCTCAGGGTCCTCGACCACAGGCTCTTCGGTGAGTTCCGCTCCGTGCGGCCCGGGGGAGCTACCTGGACTGAGTGACGTGACTCGGTTTCGGCTAGTGATGTCATTGCAACTTCCGGCCAATGCGGGAAATACTGCAGGAGACGCTGCGCATACGACATCTCTCGGTGACTGCCAGTTTCGTTTATCACAGAAAAAGAAAAAAGAACTATAAACACAGGCCTATATTTTTGAAGTTCCACGCCGCAGATAATCAGTGTCAGCATGGTGCGAGCAGACACAGGCGGACACTTATTCCGATTTCCTGGAGTGCCGTTGAATTGCTGTGCGTGATTCAGTAGACACGATGTGGTGGTGTTTTAGGCATGTGAGCCTTTTTCGGTGCTTATTTTTAAATTCCTGTGAAATCATGTGTGCATTAGAAAGTCTAAAATGCGTGTCAGCATTGGGATTCGAACCGAAGCCACTTTGCTGCGGTGTAACACCGTAACACAACGCGTTTAGGGGCGTTGCCGAATTAGGGCAGCTACAAGGGACAGATGTGATTGCCGTTAGTGGCGCCCCGTGATATATTTCTTGGATGTTATGTAAGGCGGGGACCTTATTAGTAGCAAGATTCGCTCTCACTTCATCCTTCAGTGAGCGTCAGGAAGCTGTTTATCGTAGAAATTGACGCGCATGACGCATTTCGGGCTCAAACAATTGACAAGTTCAGATTTCGGGCTTTTCACGCGTAGTGGTTACACCTGACCATGAGGCACGCCGTAGTAGAGGGCTACGGACTAATATAAATAATTTGGGAATTTTTAACGTACATCAAAATAGCGACACACCGGTGGTTTTTTTTTTTTTTTAATTTCCTCCTGATTTTTTTACCGCTAGATATTTTCCCTCGTTTGACCAGAAACCTTGCGGAAAATTTTGTTGAGTGGTATGTGGGTACCTCTAACTGAGGCATCTTTGTTGTCTTACTTTTTCAATCACCAGAAAACCAAACACGGCCGGAAACGTTTTCCATGACTAACATCAGGACAAAGCGACAACTTCTGCCCCAGGAAAAATTTGATTTCGTAGTCGAAGCATTAGTTCATGTTCTATTACATGACGTTGCGAGATTTTCCGAATCTTGTAATCAATCACTCTTCATGAATATTCGGGCATTTTCAATTTTCCGACTGCCGGCCGGCATTTCTACGGTTGTCACTCCTGAATGGAAATTCTAAGTCATCATTAATTATTTCGAGTGCTGTGTAACATACACAGGCTTCCGGCGAACCAAATGTAAGTACGGAATCCGAACGAGACCCGCTACGTCCGCATCAACACGCGCCGTAAAGCACCGAGGAAGCCTACTATGTGCTCTGCTGTCATTTCGCTTTGGATAGCGTCACGCAAATGCGAACTTCTGCTCGCTGCCCGTTCCTTAACCCGCTTCGCGGCGGCGCGAGTCTTACGCCAGCACAGAAGCCGGTGTTGCGCGTAGCTTCGAGTGCTCGCAGATACCGCTGCCATCCCGTTTGTAAAGCGCAAAGAAACAAAAAGTTTGCGTGACGTCATAGCGCACTTTGTGTTTCGCGCCTTTATTTATTACACTCGCGCCTTTCCCATTCGGCTGCCGCGTACTGGCACGCAACGCCGTACAACCACCTCCGCTTCAAACTAGAAAAATGTCGTCGTTTCTCTTTCGCGAACCGCGAGCTTGCGCATCGGGGTCTGCCTGCTCCCGTGTTTATCTCCTAGGGAAAACCCGACCTTGTCGATCGTGAATCCCGCGTGTATTATGCAGCTCGCGGTGTCGCTGCGTTTACCTGGTTTGCATGGCGAGCTTCCTCGCAATGCGCGGCTAACCTTCCGTGTACGAGCCACTTGGTTCCGGCGCGCCGCACGTTGCGGCGAGGTGAAGGGGATTAAATACTCGGGCCAAAGGCCATGGCGAAAGAAAATTACGTATGAAAAAACGAAGACATAAAAAAAAAAACACCAGACGAGCATTAGGTAACGCCTTGTTAAATTCTTCCGCACGCACCATCGGGCATAACCCCGTCGAGCTTCCTTTCGCAGTGTTTCAGACATACGTTGAAAGTTTGGCCAGGCTACAGATCCTAACATTGAAGCCATTGGGGCCATGCTACGCTTTCAGCGGCGCGATTTGTATGCCCGACACCGAGCCCCTCATCGGTAACGGTCGGTGGCACGAGTCACGCACCGGCAGTAAGGCAAGATTTAGATTATTCTTAAATCAAAGCAACCAGCGGACACCGAAGCGCATGCATCCTTAACAGTCTTTCTTCGGCTTACAGCCCCGAACGCGGCTTCCGTTCAACCGGCTTCAAATCAAACCTGCCGTTTCGTAGAGTGTCGGAGGTCGTTTTTACTGCAGAAAATTCACAGGCATGCACATCTTCAATGCGCTCGTGCACACAGGCCGTCTCTTCATACTATGATTCTATTTATAAGGGCTGATAAGCGGCATTGTACAAGCACGCACGCTTCATCCTTCAAGCAGGATCTACCCGAGTGAGCTTTTACAATGGACGGAAGTCAGCTTCGTGTCCGAAATCTTCGCCGTTCATGCGGAAGAAAGTGGAAGGCCCATTTACAACTTCACCCGGGGTAGCAATTACATGTCAAACGTAAGACATCGACTTGTTAACGACGATGATGATGACAATGATGGTTGTTGTTTCTCCACTCCCGCAGGCAACGGTGAAAATGCTTGTCTACAATACCAGGAAGAGTAATAAATTCGGATAGTGACTGCGTCGAAATTTCTTAGAGGCTGTTTTGCTCTCGCTTCACGACACAAGCGAAAGTCCGCAGCTGCCGGCGTGCACGAGGGTTTCAGAGACGCTCAAGAGTCCAGCTGAGCGCCACACCTGAACCCGTTCCGAGCTCACAGATTGCGGAAGACGAGGAATACCCTAGGCGTCTTATCTATCCTCTTTTAAACACCGGGAACAAAAGAAAAAAAAAACGCGTCCCGTATCAAAAACACTAAAAAGGCACCACTGTCGAGACAAACCGAAAGAAAAGCCCCACTGGGGGCTTAATGAAGCCGTAGGGGCCGGCGGCAGACATAAAGCCGGTAGTTTTCACTCCTAATCACTGCCAGGAAGTCTGGAAACGGGTTACTTTTTGTCGCTTTGCTTGGGACGGCCAACGAAGCGGCAGCAGGGGCTGACCGTCGCGGGAGCGGTTCCACTTATCAGCCGTTTCGGCTCGTCTCCTCCGAAGGCATCGGACCGGCTCAGAATACGAATGCGTCCAAGCGAGCAGTATATTTTCGAGGCGCTGAAAATACGCACGGGGTTACGGTTAATGCTTGTTTTTTTTTTTTTCGTGCGGCAGGCGGAGATTACACTTTGAATCATCATGGTGTTGCAGTAAACTCCGAGTCCCGTCTCAAAATAACGAAGCCGAACTGAAATTTGCCATTTACCTAAGAGGGTTACGATTTCATAATTTTTTGCGCAAATAGTTTATAGCGCCATTTTCGAGCCCATTGCTTACTTTCGCTACGCAGACTCGCCAAAGATGAGGGTCATGTGTGCTCGACTTCATCCTGATTGGATAAGGACAGCGGCGGTATGGTACCCATACAGCCGTGCAGTGAAGGCGGAAAATCACACTTTGAAGCACCGTACCATCGTGCACACATAACGCCACCAACACCCACGAGGTCAAAATCTATGCCACCTTGCTGTTTTTGTTGTCCATCATCTAGAACTCATTACAAGCCTGTTTTTATTTCGCTCGCGCATAAATGTAGCTGTCATGGCTAAGGCGTTCTGCTACTGAGCACGAGGTCGCGGGTTCGATTCCCGGCCGCGGAGGCCGCTTTTCTGGTGGAGGCGAAAAGCAATAACGCCCGTGTGTGTGTCGAAATTTCGGCGCACGTTAAATATCCCCAGGTGGTCAAAATTAACACGGAGCCCTCCACTACAGCGCGCCTCACCGCCAGCGTTGCGTCGGTGCGTTAAACCTTACAATCAATCAATCAAATGTAGCTGTCACAGACCGGGACCAGACCTGTGACTTCTGGGTCAATAGAGGCGCCCCGGATTATCGAGGAGATTGCCCCGTTTCAGACAAAGAATAGGATTGGAGGGGAGGGCGGGGGGAGGGGGCTAAGTATGTGCTAAATGTGCTCCCGCACATGCGCAGTCAACATGTCAAACACTTATAAGGAACACGGGGTCCTAGTTCTCGAAAATTCCTCGAAGCCACCGTCTTTCCGAAAAGTTGCACCTTCCACTTGACTTTGTTTGGTGACAAAGGAAGCGCCTGTCTCAAAAGAACTGTGGGCAGCCTCGCTACAATGATAGCTTTCAGGCAACCTCGAAACAGTGGCCGGCAGGATGCCCAGTGGACGTTGTCATTTCGTGTAGTCGTTCGAGCTACGTTTACCAAATTAAACTTCATCGTCTTCTTAGCTCAAATCAGGGCTGCGTCATTCGTAATAGCTGCGCGTACGGATGAGCGTGCGATTAATTACTGCCGCATGTCGTCTATTAATCACATATCAGTTGTGAAGAGAGCGAGAGAGAAAGAGAAAATATTTTACTGAAGCTATGAGCAGGAGGATGTTTTTAACGCCAACAACCCGTGACGTCCTAGATACGGAGCGGTAAGCTTTATTCAATCAAGGTTGAAGTGCGACACGTACACCAGTTCGCTCATGTGCAGAAACATACAAAAAGAAAAAAAAAAAAGATCGGGATGTGCGCCGATTACATTTAGTACATTTTGTCCCAGAAGGGTACGAATAATGGCTGAGGGGACGTCTATCAGAATTTGTTTCACGGGCACATCAATAGTCGCTTAGTGGCATTTAATGATGACGTGTACGCCTCATTATTTATTCCGCGGCTTTAAAAACCGACTCCGTGCAGTATCCTCTCTCTCTGTTTTTTGCCTGGGTATTAGACTGAAAAATTAGATATTCCTTGTTCTGTTTCCTTTAGTGCATGAATAGAAACCCAGTCGAAACGCGATACGTTTCTCATCTGTGCGTCCTTCCGCATTGATGCAGTTGCATGGCTTAGCGAGTGACTCTACTGCGAAAACAACAAATAATCGAGTGTCTCATGTATTTACATATCCGTCTGCTATGGGGTCCGAACGTTGCAGCAGTTGATAAATAAACTCAGGCATGCTTTGCTCGGTAAAATAGCGGGCGCCATAGGTGGCACAAACTGTCCCGCCATCCTGAGCTTAGCGACGAGCCATCAGGCAAACAAAAGTTAACGGAAGCGTCCCGGCGGGAGTGGCGTGGAGGTTCCGGTTTGGCCCGTAAGTACCGTAAGAGGGCGTGCACCACGCCCTCTTCGGAAGACCGGCGCGCATTCTTGTCGCATTCGGCCACGCACTCTGACGGATCGTCGGCCGAAGAGGAGGAGGAAAGACGGCGGTGGCGAGTCACCTGGCCGCAGGGAAGTCTGCAGCATCGCGCGGCTGTGCTTTGTTATGGCTTTGTTATGTTAGCGGCTTATGTGGCCGCACGACCAGAGAAACGTGATCACGCACGAAACTAATCCGAAGAAGAAAGACGAACTCTCCGGGCCTCTAACAGTCCTTTTGAAAAAAGAAATGCCACCGGCGGTCAGTCTACGCACCGCCAGCGTGTGTACCGCAGTCTTCCGACAGGTCGCCCGTTAATCTGGCATTCGGGAGGAGATGATCGCTGCCGCGCAGGGCTGCACGCGACCTATCGGTCGAGTCAGCGCCCAGGTCTCGCGAATATGTACTGCCGATGGGGACGTTTATATTATACACCACATGACCACTTTGACAGTGATGCCACGTCAGCTTCTTCATCTCATCTGTGTACATACTGGTTCGAGAGCCTTTTATGCGGGCTCACCTTCTCTAGTGTGTGTGTGTACACACACACACACACACACACACACACACACACACACACACACACACACACACACACACACACACACACACACATATATATATATATATATATATATATATATATATCTATATATATATATAGATATATATATATATATATATATATATAGAGAGAGAGAGAGAGAGAGAGAGAGAGAGATGCATGTATATAAAGGACAAACACATTAGAAATGTGGGGGAAAAAATTCACGATCTATGACTGGGGCAAAACAAGTGGGGGATGAACGGGTATGGAGGGGGAGACACCAAAGCGCATCATTTTTCAATTAGCCCGTATAAAATTTTGATTTTATCTCAATTGGAAAGCATTAGATGACTTTGTAGGTCGGGAGTACGGCGGCGTGACCAAGAAATAGCACACACAATGGCGATGGAACAAAGAACAGCAAAAAAACAAACAAAGGGGGGGGGTCGAAGAATGTTCGAAATCACGCCAAATTTCTCGGGCAGCTCCTGTAAATAAAGTAAAGTTAAAAAATGAGGAAATTTCGGTCTAGGTGGTAATCGAACCCAGAACCTCCGTGATGCGAGACGGGCATGTAGGCTCCCCAACGCTACGATGCTGTTTTTTTTTTTTTGTGACAGTAACTTTATTTACACAAATAGATACAGGGTCACATCAAGTGATTGCACAGTTTTTATAGAACAAAAGAACATACCTTAACACATGCAAAAAAAATACACGTGTTCGGAAATTACGCGAGCCGGAGTCAGCATGTTTTGCAAGGAAGTGTAATTCGATTGAGTTGTACTACCAAATCCACAGTGCGTTGGCGATGATTATGCCAGAAAGAGTGTCAAATAGACGACGGTGCCTTTTGTGTACATGAGCCAGTGGGAAACGGAATGAGAGAAAAAGGACGGGGAGTTAGTTTCTGGATGACAGTCGTTAGTGGGCAGACGTGAACTCCAGTGACGCACTGGTGCGGGTTTCGCGAGCCCTTACCGAATTCGGAAAAAGTAGCAGAGGAGATGGGACTCAACACCACGCTAATGGCTGTAGCTGGCTCAAGGTGGACCTAGTGAATGAGGTGTGTACTGGGGCCTTCAGGAGCAATTTCAGTATACGTATTACAGAAATAGCAATTAGGCGAGTAACAATGACGTACAAGGAGTTCGACGTCGCTTGGCGCGTCGTTTAGGCTTGTTACAGCTGCCTAACATTACACCTAAATGTAAGCCTGAGAGAAGGGCAAGTGCCCACGGATCTAAGGCGTAGTAACAAAGAGAAGAAAATGATGATGATGATGATGATGATGTAGATTACGGTTAGAGGAAAGGTGATTTAGATTTAAGCGCGCGCGGGGCGCCTCGCTATCACCCCATGGCATGACCCAGCGCGGCAGTAGTCGTCAGAGATATAATACCGGCATATCTTTTTTTTTTTTTTTTACTAACAACACACCAGGACATCTGAGCACTGCTTACGGTGTAGTGAATGCGAAAGTATTATTGTCCAATTTCGATACAGATATGCCGGTATATGTACTTTGTCCTGGTGTGTTGTTAGTATCAGTCCAGCTTTTAAAGCGAAGCTTTATTGTCCTCACTAATGTCACCTGTAACGCGAAAACACCCTCAGGAAAGCCAACTTTCTCTGACGAGGATGATGAATAATCGTGGATGAAGTAAAAGAAAGAAAAACACTTCAGTGGCCGGAATCGAACCTGGGTTTCCCGCGTTATGAGCCGGACACTCACCGATTGCTCCAATTCGACATGGTCACTCCAAACTCAGACGACAACCACAGAATCCGCCATAAAAAATATTCGCTTTCAACCATCGTCACCATGAGACGGAAGGGTGCTTGATTTTTTCTAACCTAGCCCATCACCTTTTTCGATCGGCGCCTTGGCGGTGGAGCTTGCAGTCTACCTGCGAAACTTAAGAGAAGGGCACCCAAATTAACCTACATTCTGATTATGCCGAGCATATAGGTTGCATCAAGGTGGGGCAGTTTTAGTTCAGGCGCTGTCATATAAACACTGCTTATCCCAAATCAGATACGGGAATTTATTTTAGATTTAGTTTTAAGCCTCGTGTTCAGGACTGCCGATGTTCTATCTCACTATGCAGCGTATACTTTTGCCTTCGTCAAAGTGCGTTAGGAAAATTCTTTTAAATTCACTTCGTTGATATTTTGGTCGACATTCTGAAAGCTGGATAAGCAGCTGATGCTAAACCTGTAAGGTTAGGACTAGCAGGCTGTTTACATTCCCTGAAACGCATAGTCCGACACGCGTTCTAAGGGTACTCACATTTTGCTAAAACGAGATAGCTACAGAAAATGAAAGCTTAAAAACAGCATCGACAATAACAGCAACAAAAAAGTTGCTTTCGTGGCAGAATCAAGGTCCACGCCTTGCTGCGACAGCTACAAAAGAAAAGAAAAATACGGTGTCGCGCACCTTCAAGTGTGCAAGAGAAACGACGAACACGATGAAACAAGTAGAGCCGCTCCTCGTCCGATTAGCCCGTTTCCTGCGAGGCGCGTAACAGCTTAGAGCACTCGGCCCTGAACTTGAACTTGCTTGTGGAGCAGTAGCAGCAGCAGCAAGAATGGTCGCACGATCAAAGCGAGAAACGAGAAAGAGAAAAACGTTTAACAAACGGCCTATCCGGGAAAATTGCCTCGTGTCCTAAAAGCAGACATGATGTATGTGCCACGCCATGTCGACCGGAGGAACCCCCCGGGGATGTTCGTTGGGTGTTCCCCTCTCCCTCTGGCGCAGCCCCTCTTCTCGGCTGCTTAGCCCAATTTCGAAAGAAGCGCCAGACTTAATCCACGGGCGCAGATCGAACGACCCGGTAGGTGATTATTGCCACCCGAGGCGCTCGCCACGCTCCCTCCCTCCGTCATTCTGCCATCGTGGAGGAGACGACGTCGGGCCCGCGGCAAAGCGATCAGCAGCCTCCGCAGGGGCCGTTTATCCGCGCAGCGATGCAAACGCGAAGCGGCAGGCACCCTAGAAAACCGACCTTGGCATTTGCAAAAAAAGAGGCGATGAAGGTGAACGACCGGATGTCCCGCAGTCTTCGTCTTCTGGCACGGCTTCGCCGCGGCGGGAAAGAAGCCACCGCCGCCGCGGGCCGCCCTCCCTCGCCCAGTTGTGTTGCTTTTTCCTGCCGGCTGGTCCGCCTCCTCGCCGGCGGCTTCACGCTGCGCGCGCCGCGAGTCTTCCGCGTTTTCCGGTTCCGCCATGGGGCTACCGCCTCCTCGCAACCCGTTTCCTCTTCTAACCGATATTTCGACCAGCAAGGTCACGCGGCGGCGGTGGAGGGGGCCAAGGTGCAGCAGACCTGGCCTGCCCCCTCCTCCCCCGCGCACAGTGGAACGGGAGGGGTGAACACCAGGGTGAAGGTCAATGTGTTTGCGGTGCTGTGCTCTCCTCCGAGCGCATTCTCGCCGCCTGCACGAGCTCTTTCGCCCGCGATCGTCTGGGAGGAACCAGACGTACTCCGACCTATTTATCTTCGACCTGCACGACCTCTTTGCATCCGAATGCGGGCTGCTGTAGACACGACAACCCAGTCTCCCACAGCCACACGCTTATGCAATGGGTGTTGTTAATTGCTGTTTCTTCTTGCTGCTGAAAGCCAACGTGTCTTTGAATGACTGATCTTTTTTTTTTACATGACCTTAATGTTACGCAACGAAAAGCGCAGTTACACCTGTTCGAGCACCTGAGCTCTTGAAGAGCATTGTCGTTTAATTAGGGCGAGTGCTCGTTTCTGCGGGTTGTGTTATTCCTGAGAAATGAATGTACACGCAAGGATTGACTGAATGCACGTACTTCTCTCTTTTCGTTCTCAGGTGCCACCCGCACAATCAAGCTCAAGCCGTGCCAAAATCGAGCCACTGGCCAGGAAGGAACGTGCATGTTTGCCTGGGACTGCTTCAGCGCAGGCGGCACTCATCTCACGTACTGCACGGACTCCTTCTACACGGGAAGCTGCTGTAAACTGCCAGCGGGCGTCGTCGTGCAACCGCACGACCCACCCTCCGAGCCGACCAACAGCATAGACTCCATGCCGTATGGAGGTGACGACGACTACAAGAAGAAAACAAAACGGCCTCCTCCCAGTACAACGAAATCAGCAGTGCAGTCGACAACACCGACGCCTCAGGCGACGGATGCGGTCACCAGCCCCAGCCATAAACCTTTGCCAACAACATCTGAATCTACAACGTTTATCGGGCTGTCAACGTTCACGCCTGGCCTAATAACCTGGAGGCCGCACGAAACAACCGTGTCATTGAGCCCGAACGAACCATCAACAACAGTGCCAAATATAGACTATCCAAGTACAGGTGCCACAAAAACAACTACATCCTATCCTGACACAACCACCCCAACAAGAAAGCCAACGCGGCCGGCTATTACCACTACTCGAATCCCAGTGGTGGCAAGCACGTTTCTAGCCGCCGACGTCACCGAAGAGAGCGCTTCGGGGACGACGACTGAAAATGAGACAGGCTCACCAACAGACCGACCAACTGAAACGACCAGCGAAAGGACGACAGGGGAATCTACAACTACGAAACATGTTGATTCAAAACCGACAGAAGCATCTGGGTCCTCGACGCTGACTGATGCCGACGGTGCTTCGACAACAGGAAGCACAACGCAACGCCCGCCTTCTTCTGTTCCCAGTCACACGTGGATTGTTAACGAGCAAGACACCACCATGGCCATTCCACAGTCTGTCCCAACGGAGCACACTTGGTTGGTAGTTGACGAAGCCGATCACGGCGGCCAGCAAACAACTACTCCGACACCAAGCGAGCTCACCAGCCAAACTCCTTCAACCTTGCCGACGACAGACTGGGCCACAGTGACCGAAATGGTAACCTCAATCTCATGGGTTGACATGACAGAATTGTCGACACAGAAAGAGCAAGTGGAGACGCCAAGTTCATCGCCCCTACCGTTAAGTACAACACCTCAGAAAACACTTGAAGGCAATGGTTCAACCTCGCCAACAACGACCGTAGGCACGACAATTGGTGCAGAGACGGACACAACCAGGCCAGGAACGGAGGAGTCATTGCAGCCTTTGGTCATCACCACGGAGGGTCTGACATCGACTGATTACGCGTCTACCACGCTGCAGCAGACGACAAGCACTCGACCGCAGACAACAGTCGTTCAGTTGCAGACGACAGGTGCTCAACAGACGACAGACTCTCAAAAGCAGACAACCGGCGTTCAAGAGCAGGCAACAAGCACACAGCAACAAACTGCGTCTACGACATTAGGTACTTCCGAATTAGGTGCGTCCACGCTTGAGTTACCAGCCGCGACTACCTCACAGCAAAAGACCGTACCAACGACACTGGCACCCCAAACTCGTCCCATGACGACTACAGTTCGGACGACGACAGTGCCAACAACAACCACTGCGAGGACAACATGGAAATACACGACTGTTCCCAGTTACACGGTTTCGGAAGACTCCACAACTCGCACGCAGGAGCCGACCACTAGAAAACCGGCCACTCTGCCAACAACCACGGCAACGACGCCGCCCAAAGCAACCACCACAACGGCCGTACCGACCACGACAAGGATACCAGTGCCAACGCTATCTGCAGACCGCGACATCAGAAAAAGTAACTGCCCCTGATATTACTTAGCGTGTATTGATATGTCGCTTTAGACTTTGTTCAACCAGAGTGCTCTAATGACGACAATTCTTGCAGTCTGTGGCAGGCCACGAGTTGTGCCAAGAGCGAGGATAGTGGGAGGCGAGCAGACAAAGTTTGCTCAGTGGCCTTGGATGGTAAGTGTTTTTACGTAACGTGGACGGGTTGAAATGTCTCAATTAGAGCCTGTTTTGATGCAATGTGTCCAGATTCGCCAACGCTGCAAAACCAACTTGAAAGGCCTTTCAATTTCAGTGCTGCCTACTCGTAATTACATTTTGTCCTATAAACTTTCAGATATCCCTGCGGCAGTTCAAAAGGAACACTTTCTTGCACAAGTGCGGGGCCGCTCTCGTCAACGAATATTGGGCTATTAGCGCGGCCCACTGCGTGCACAAGTAAGCCATTTGAGCTGTTGATTGCATTTTTACATTCATCTGACGTAGCAAGCCCTCCGCCTTTTCGCGACTATACCCTCAACGAGTTTTTCTTTTTTTTTTTTTTTGAGTTTGAACTCTTTACATAAGCAAACAAAAATGAAGAACGTACAGGTGCCATCGAAAGTAATTGGAACAGTCTCGTAAATTTACTGGAATTTCTTCCTCCAGAAACTGCCTAGCTGCATTGGTGTGCGTTTAAAGGAGTCCCCCCTAATAGAAAAAGCTTCATGCAAACCAGTATTGGCTCTCATAAATCTAGTAAGCCAAATATTTTGTGATATTCCCAACTCCTTATTTCAATTACTTATAAGACGGCATCAGTACAATTTACACATGGACCTAGCAATGTTGTCAAAAGGTCCAAGACCGTAATCTCTCTCTGACCTCTCTCTCTCTCTCTTACGTGCTTCAAAATTTGCAATTGTTGCCGCACTGAGGGCTCACATTACGTTACTTTCGTAGCTTTGGTGACAGTCACTGCCAAGTACGCGGGTTCGATTCCGGCCACGTCGGCTGCTTTTCTGATGGAGGCGAAAACGCCCGTTTGTCGAGATTTCGGCGCACGTTAAAGATCCCCAGGTGGTCAACATTAACACGGAGCCCTCCACTACGGCACGCCTCATAGGCCAGGTGTGGCTTGGGTGCGTTAAACTCCACAATCAATCAATGACGATCACTGATAAGCAGTCACTTTTCTCAGGAACTCCTTCTCCCTAGTTCCGAGCTTCCCAAAGTTCCATTCTACGAGCGAAACATCTGCTTTTAATTAGCTGAATTGGGTATGATGAAATGATAATTTGTTTGGCCTGCCTGCGACGCTGATCGATTGGTGTTGGAGTTGTAACGGATTTGAATTTATTGAACGCTATAAACGTGCGCTAGAAAATATCGAGGGCCACGTGTTGGTGACAGGGGTATAGTTTTGTCTCCCTTTGACCGTGTGGCGCAGCGTGTCGCCCAACGACATCCTGCTGCGGCTGGGCGAGTACGACCTGAAGAGCGATCGCGAGGAACTTCCCCACCTGGAGCGGCGCGTGCAGATCGTGGCCACCCACCCGCGCTTCGACGCCAGCACCTTCGAGTACGACCTGGCGCTGCTGCGCCTCTACGAGGCCGTGCCCTTCCAGGACAACGTGATGCCCGTCTGCGTGCCGGACACCAACGACTCCTTCGTGGGCAGGACGGCCGTCGTCACCGGCTGGGGCCGCCTGTACGAAGGTACGCACACCGAGAAATTCTGCCCTGTATCTGACTGAACTGTCCAATACTACAATTCAGACCCATCGTCTTCAATCTAACAGCGTACATTTCCGCCGAAAGATTGGGTTCTCCGCAAAGCACGATTGTGATTTTGTGAAGCCGACTTTAAGAAAGCTCGGTATATAGCGTGCCGTAGGGATACGTGGGCTCTTTGAAGATGCTGAATTAAAGCGGCTAGGGTCTTTATACATCATCTCACTTCTCATGTCGGCAAAATGTTTTCTCAGCAATGCACTGGTGTATAGGAATCAAGCTGACCTTAGACGGTATATAGCGCTCGGTGGGTATACATAGTCTTAAGGTGATATTTCATAAAAGGTCCAACCGCCTTCCTACTTCGATATCAGACTGCTTAACTGTATTACAACAAAAAATGCCTTCCCTTCAATGCATGAGTGTATAGTATACTGAAGCCGACTTTACAGGTGATATCTATGTAGTAGGGCATCTTGCGCATTTATTCGGCAATTTTCACTTAAGAGTCTCTGCAAATCTTTTAGCAGCGAGGCAGTTTAGCAAACCGTAATTTCTCGTGTCCGCACTTAAAAATACCAAGGAATTGCCAGCGCGCGCACGTGAGCGCGGGACTCGGGGCAACCGCCCTGCAGTTAACAAAACCTACAAGATGCCCTGCGCTCGCGTGTGCGTGCCTCGCGACGACCGCCCAGCGTCGCCTTTGCACATTTGTCAAGCCCACGTAGGGGGATTAGCCAAGATTGGCCAAAATACCTCCAGCGTTCACCGCAATCTTGGCAACACCTTATAGGAACGCGAATGACTCCAGCGTCTACCGTAATTGTGGCAACACTTGTTCGGAACGAGAAGGACATAGTGTATGCCCCTCCAAATTGACGTACAATGATTAACACTTCCAAAAACACGGACAAAAGCTCCCTCTTACAAAACAATGTTGAGTAAAGGTCGTTGTGACAGCGAAGATGAAGCAAATTGGCTGCAATCATGTACTTAAACCTTCGTGATGGTCGTGAAGGTTTCGTACAGCTTCGGTACCCTCCAAGTATTACGCGTTAGTGTACGCTTCCTACGTTTTTTAAGTTACCTTAGAGGCATATCTTGTTGAAACAAGTTTTTTGCACTATTGTCTTTCACAAAGTTGGAAGACGCTGAGGACGACTAATTAAAACACACGGAACTATACAATTCGTGGCGAAAATTCTGGCAAGAACTTGTTGCGAGCGCACTTTGCAAGTTTTGTTGTTGTCGTTGTTGTTGAGTATGATCACCATGAGCGAATGGCGCCTCACTAAGACACGGAAATAAATGCTATATACCTTTGACACCGTGACTATTTTCAAAGGAGAGCGGTCAGCAAGCGTCAGCGCGCAGACACCTTGTGGATATTCTGACTGTTGGCGCCACTAAGTAGCCGACAGCGAGCTAGGAGCACCACCCAAACCAGACGAAGAATGTCGAGCTATAAAATGCCCGTCGTGGTCCATTCATGCAAACAAACACAAAAAGCCTACACCGTTCCATTCGTTAATGACGAACAACTCGAGCTGTAATAACTAAACCTATAGCCATAAAGCGGGGATTCCCGGATGATAAGAGCACAGGGTTTCTGCGCGAAGTGGTCGTTACCTGAGAAGCTATCCGCGCCGCAAGAAGTGGCATTTATCCGAGCTGTGCTCACCAGTTGGGCTGGTAGGAGCTCTAGGGGGAAGTAAAAATTGCTGCAAAACAACACGGAAGCCAGCAGCCAGAAAAAGAATTGCCAGCATCCGTTCACCAGCAGCAGTGCAGATTGTCCTTCGAAGTGCTGTCGGCACAGCATCGACCCGTAATCCAAAAATCGTTAGCGGCACTGTCAGAACGGAAAGATAGACGTGCAGCTAATAGGCGGGCTGTTCAGGAACGGGTTCGGTATTCCTGAACCCATTTATGTGCTCCCGAGGCCATTGCTTGGAACGCCTCAGTGCGAACTCAAAGGGTTACTGACCATCGGGCAGCAGGGCAGAATGATGATGGGCAGACCTGAGGAACCATTTGCTTTTGCTTCGGTGTTTTTTAATGTTCTCAGTGCACACAAAGAGCAGTGTCACAACGGCAGCTATATTTAGTTTTCTACCATGAAAGGACCAAGGTTAGGGTATTTTGCAGATATTCTGATACAACGAAACCATAGGCGAAAACAACAAAGGTTTCCTTCACAAGAATTTCTCTTTTGAGAAAGATGGTATTCTCAATGCGGTCTCAAGACATTAATCGTAACCTGAAAGAAAGAATACAAAGATACGATCTTTGGGACGTAAATATACGAAACAGTCAGGGATAAACAACGGGAATCATTGGGTTGTCGTCGAAGGATGGTACAGCTAAGCTTTTGTGCCATCACTTAGCTCTCGGCCAAAATAAATAACGACTTGCGTCTACCTGCTTGAAACAGACACCGCGTGTCCGGGCTACACGTATTTTTTGTTGAGAATGGCCGCGAGAGATCGCTGTAAATATTCGCTCCAGCCTAAATAAATAAATATTCGCTAACCCAACCGTGACCCGGGTACACCATTCCTGTTTCATGTTGTTTATAATGGTCATGAAGGGTCACAATCGAGAGAACTGACACAAAATTTCAAAGCTCAGATAACTATGTAAAAAGCTTCCTTTGTATATGGAGATACCCCCTCGGAAGTTTAAACCGTAACCTTTTAGTAGAACATATCTTAAATCAATTTTAATCCTTGCGCGCACGAGAAAGCTCCTCCGCGCCATTGAGCAAGCTCATGACGTCATCTGCGCTTTGACCCAAACGGCCGACGTCAGGGCTCCCGTGACGTATCGAGGCGGCCACGGTGCTGTTGGCGGGTGCTTTCCCGCCTTGTGCATCATGTCACAGTTTTTGGGACTGGTGTCACTTGCGACTACGGCCAGTCGGGCCGGTCTGGCGCACGCGCGCGCGCCCAGACCGGCATCGCTTGTGGGGCGACGAGAACAGTGATGTCCAATGCGCTTTTTTGTCATGGCAGCTGCCTCGGTGTTCTTCATTGAAACCGAAGCTGACACAAATAAACGCAACTCTAAGTAATTATTCGTGCTGTGTTCGACAGTCTAATGTGTTATTCTATGATCAGTGCGCCCTTATGGCCGCGAAAAAATGATGTAACCCAAGAATTTCGTGTCAGTGCTCCTTTACCAACTTCGAAAAACCGTAAGTTTTTTTCGTATCTGTTGTTTTGTTTCTCAAGAGTTTCACAATTATGACCTCGCAGCAATGAATTGACACACCAGGTTCTAAGCACTGACTTTTCAGCGGTGTTATGCTTATTAGCCCCGTACAAAGTTCTCCCAGAACCGGCGCTGGCTCAAATGAACATTTCCGAATATTTCTTAGCTTTGGCGTACTTGTTTCAGATCACTGGAGTGGGGTCGCAGTAAGAGCTCTTTGCAACGGTAACTCTGGTCGTGAGTGCCGACGACCGAGGTTGGACACCGTATGTGGTCGGAATGTACACTGGAATGATGAGCGTGCGCTTTCTTTTTTGTGCAATTGCTCCAAGTGATGCCCCTCTGCGCAGACGGGCCCCTGCCGAGCGTGATGCAGAAGGTGAGCGTGCCCATCATCACCAACAAGGAGTGCGAAAGCATGTACCGCAAGGCAGGCTTCATCGAGGACATCCCCAACATCTTCATCTGCGCCGGCCTGGCTAAGGGAGGCAAGGACTCCTGCGAGGTGGGTTGTGTCACACGCACACTATAGACAGGTGCGGCAGTCACTCCGCACGGGCTTCGTCGTCTCGGCAGGCTTTTTTCGGGCATGCTGCCCTTAAAGGCGAATGTGCATTGTGAGACCACAGGTATGTTTGAAACAAATCGGGTGCGTTCTCTTAGTTTTATGGAAGTAATGATAATGGAAGCTACAAAAAGAGGCGGTGGCGGGGCGCCGTCTTGCTAATCTGTTCACGACGTGCAGATTTTCGAAAATTTATTTAGTTCATCGGAGGATAGTTTCAAGAAAAGAGTCCCGGGGTGCAGCAATACACAAAGAAAGGAAGACAAAGTGATAACTGCGGTATGTCAGAACTGGCAAGCATATCACCTTGTTACACTTCCATTTATAATAGAAAATCAAATATGAATGATCCACTGCACCAAATACACTAATAATGAACACTTACGTTGCAGGGAAAAAAATCGTAAAGAATAAAAAAAAAACTCCTAAGGTTTTTTTTTTTTTAAGACACTTCTTCTATCACCATCATGGTCAGGGAAAGTTGGCTTTCCTGCAGTGCGATTTTGGTGCTCACGGATGAATCAGTGAGATATAGAAAGCTTCGCCTTATTATACTACAATTATATCATAATGTATTATACCATAAATACAAGTATTGTACTACAATTATTATTATTACAACTGGGCTGAGCAATTTAATGTCTTGACTCTTTGGAGATTGTAAACAACTGATCGTTCACAGGTAGTTATACTGATGTTACCACTGCACACATCAACTGTTTCATTCAAATTTGTAACAAGATAAAAAAATTAGAAGGAATTCGTACAAAGAAAACTAGGCTATAGCCCAGTTAGCATTCCTTCCTTTCTTTTACCTCATTCCATCCTGCCATTCGAGAGAATATGAAAAAGATGTGTACGGTTATATACACTGATGGCTCGGGGTTCACGTAGTAAAGGATGCTAAAATGAGTGACGTAGCAATTATTTTGACAACAAAAGACGCCGATTGTTTCATAGTGATGTAGGCCGCCGACGTAATGCAGTTGTGATCGGAACAAAACGTATGAGAGGTGCACGTAATTATGATAGTTTTAGAAGTGCGACGAATGTGATAAATAAAAATGCCTCGCAAGAGGCGTCTGGCGGATGGTTGATTACGAAAAAAAAAAAGTCGTGGCAGTGGTGAACTGAATTGCGCCAATTCTTATGTTTTTTCTTCAGACAGCGTGAGTTTCACATCGAAAGAAAATTAAAAATTTCTACTTAGGTAACATCCTATGGTGGGAAAATCGGCGACAACGATAACATTATTATTGGACCCAGTTACTTCAAGGAACGCGGCGGACATGGCATTTACGAGATGTTGACACAGTTCATTGAACTTGCTCTTTTACTGCGTAATTTTAGGCATGGAGTTTGCGACGGGCAACGCCGCAGTAATAGATCTACAGGCCATGTAAAGCAGTATTTCCGTCGACGTGCCGTTCCGTCGAAAATGTCGACGTTCCGTTCCGTCGACATTCCGTCGAAAATGTGAGTGTTGCGATAGCTTGATGTAGTAGCTAGGAGCGCACGAATAAGCGCGTACTTCGCACCCTGGAGAGATAAAATAGCCGTATGCGTCTTGAGACCGGGAGCAAGCCTAAACAGTGCTTGTCTAGCGGAAGTATTTTATTTGCGCAGTCGAGCTGTTTGGAAAGGCCAGGCATGTTGAAATGAACGTCATGACAAAACGAACCACGGCGAAACTCTCAATTTAGAACTGACGAAACGTAAGGAAGCCAACTTTGGGACACGTGAAGCGACATCTACAGGGTGTCGCTAGGAGATATCACCAGGGGCATACGCATGCGAAATGTCACTCATCGGTTGTCAAGTCTGAGACAGACTCCTATGCATTCACCGCACGAAGCCTGAAGTGTAAGCAAACCAAATCGTAGGCATCACAAAGTGAATTTCTGGTGTCATAAACCGAGCTATGTCGTCAGTCCCGTGTGTGTAATGAGGTTAAGCCTGGAGCGAAGTCAAGCGAAGTTCGGGTCGCCATGAAGCCGAAGTGCTTCCGTGCCAAGTCGAGAGGCTGACGAAGCCAAGTACACGATGCCACCATATTAAGTCTGGGGAGTCACCATGTGAAGTCCTGTAAGCAACTAAGTGAAATTTAGAGTGTTACAATAAAAAATCTCGATACAAAAACATATATGTAGATTACGTTTTTTTCCCGTGCCCGTTTCTGTGTTTACAGCAAGCGCAATTTATCTTCAAAAGCCTGTTACACCAACTAGCCCGACATCAAGCTTTACTGAACTTCATTTCAACGGGAAGTTCAAAAGCAGATCAACAGAAGGTCCAATTAGGCTTCCGCCTTCACATTCTTTGAAAGTTCCAAGCATCCCCCACAATTAGTTCAAATGACGCTGGCATCTCATTTCTCACCCCGTTTAAGATGTACGCGTCGACGCAGCAGACGCGCTGATAAGAACCACCGCTAGTTACACCACAAATGTTTTCAAGTTCAAGAAGTAGCTTATTACGCACGTAGCTTATTTCAAGGCGACAAATGTTGGAAGAATTGCCCCGTGTTTTACGTGACATGTCACACTGTGGACACCTCTGCTTCCACAGTACATGAAATCATGAATGAAACACCATAAGATAGAGTTAACGGGAGCAAATTACGGCTGAAAGCACTATTTTGAACTAAAGATTGAAAATTCGTGTTTTTTGTGCAGCGTAGACTGGATTGTCATTCAAAGTACGTGTAAAAAAGGTGTGTAGAGACAGTCCGGTTGCAACGTTAATAGCAATTTAAAACAGGTCAAAGAACGACTCGACCGCCCATTCTCATTTTGTAATGACAAGGACAAAGCCGTACTGAGTACTTGAGTATGTGTCGCACATGAGAGCACGTTCGGATGTAGTCTTGCAGGGCCCTACTTATTTCACATTGCTACTACGGTATGCTTTTACCTGCCAGTCTCGGAAGAGAAGTAAACAGACGTATCGGTGAGTTTTTCTAGAACGGGTCTTTTCTGGTAATTCTGGCGTCAGCGCCTTGCCCTTTACTGATGCAGTGCTAGTTGATAAGCATTTCGAAGCAAAATATGATCTGATGCTCCTTTTTATACAACCAAAATAAGCAGCGTTGCGATCGTTTGTCACACTGCTGTCACCACGCAGTATCTTTTTCGTAATGAGAGTGGGTGCATACTGTCACGGCGTTTCTGGCACGGTAAGAGGCACGAACATGGCGGCTAAAAAAGGAAATTTGCACGTGTCCGGTTTGGCGTTGGTTTATTCTTCTAGTTTGTTTTGGCGTGCAACCTCCTTAACGAATTTTGTTCAATCTCTCAGGGTGACTCTGGTGGACCACTGGTGCTGAAGGACCCGAAGACGGGGCAGTGGTCGCTGATTGGCATCATCTCGTGGGGCATCGGCTGCGCGCTGCCGAACCAGCCCGGAGTTTACACCAGAATCACGCACTTTGCCGACTGGATACGGCAAATAATCGTCTTCTGACATCGATGAAAGATCTAGACGGCTATTCCACTTAAGTAGTGCCCGGTATTATGTGGTGCAATCTTCCGTTCCGACAATGCAGTGCGGACATTCCAAGTTTAGCTATAGTTCTCATTGGCTAGACATTTAGCCAGTCCCCAACACTTAAACCGGTTCCACATAATGCTAGGTAATAAGAAGGGGTATACTATTGGGTTTACACTGAGCGCCTTCAGTGGATCACCACCAGGAGCTTGCGAAACTGAAGATTTAGTTGCAAATTGCAGTGGCATGGTTTCAGACGTTTATAGGCGGGATTCATTGTTATTTAGTGTTTAAGAAACTTCCTGTCAACCAATGTTTATTTAAGTCTGAAGGCATGGAAGGTATATGTAGTCTCAAGGCTCATGTAAGTCTTAAGGAAAAGAAAATGCATGAACAGTCAAGATGCAAACGTGACAAACAAGCGTAAACTCCTCAATTTCCAACTTACTTTTCTAAAAAAAGGCAATTTCTTCGTTATCAAAAGCCTGACTACGCACGTACTGTTATGACAAAATTAAATGCAGGCAGGCTTGACAGCGCAAATTCAAACGCACAATTCCATCGATCTCGTCAATAAAAGGCAGTAGGTTGAGGGGCTTATTTAAAGAAATGAATTGGGGTTGTTACATGCACGAAGTGGTAATATTACCTTTATGGGCCAAAATCTAGGGAGCTGCGTGTTCAAGCTAATCATCACTTTTTGTTCGTGTTTCATTTTGTGTTAATTGTTTCTTAGTTGTGGGTCTTGCACCTGATTCAGCTCGCAGGTTTTGGCGCGCGTTTTCCGGGTTTCTTCATGCTCGTGTCATCGCAGTATTATATTTATTGTTCCCATTCCCCAGTTGCCATCCAGTCAGCTGAGCTGGCTGTTCATTCGATGAGCGTTGCCAAAAGTTTTTTTTTCTCTTTTTACAAGTGCCACAAAGCCAGAAACAAAGGGATCCATGAGGTGTGCGTTCAAACGCAGCTCAAACCCAACAAAATCACCAGTGTTTGTGAACGACCTTTTCTCGGATGACAATTTCCCCGTGGAGAGCAAGCGTCCGATTTGACGGCTATAGTTGCTCATTAAGCTTTGCTGTTCATTGTCAGTGTTGAACTGCCGCGTCAACACAACTTCTGCATATTCATTGCTGCTCGGCACATTAACACTTAGAAACGAGATAGTTGCCAATTATATACATTATGAGGCAGTCAAACAGAAGTATAATTCTGCTCGATAATTTAGCCTCTGTGATAGTCGCAATGTGCCTTCCCTTCTAGCCTGCGGAGGCTATGCAAACTTTACGCAAACCTGTTATTTGTTATTTTATGCTTTCTCAAGCCTTTTTATTACGGACAAGGTGGCCCACGTGACTTGCAGGCATATTTTAGTGTATAACGACAAGCTTTTGCGCGGCCGAAAATCGCGGATGGCGCTCGTATCAAAGTAAACCTTTGTGTTGATTTTTTTTTCTTTTTGGCAAGCCTATAGCAAACTAAATTATTCCCCTCGGTGACGCGCATGGGCAACAAGTGTGTTTATCTTCACAACTATACTTCGAAATCTTCAAGAATAGGCGCAGCGCTGCCACAATATCAGACATGAAATGCTATGGGCAGTGACCAGCACACTTGCCTTTAACAGCGAGTTCTAGTTTCGCCTGACGTATCAGAAAAGCGTCGACGCAAGCTTTTATAACAAATCGGCTGACGCGGCCGACGCAGCCAGCAGAATAGTGCAGTGGTGCTAATTTATCTCATGACAGTAAAGGAAAAGGCCGGAAGTAGCAGCAAGCTGTGTTGTAGGGAAGTACGGCGACATGTCCTTCTACGTAGGCCCACCTCGCTCTGTTTTTGCGCAGAAAGTAGGTCTAAATACAAGTAGCGCTGGACATAGATAAAATCGAGGGTCGTTCTCGCATAGCTTAGCTGTTGCTATACTTTTGAGTTAACGATTTTTCGCATGGTCACTATACCTTGAAACTCAATTGTCCTTCTCACAGAAATTTTTTTTTTCCGAAGTTGCTGCATTGTGTTGTTAGTTTGACTCCGTGAACCCGTTTTTTGGAGCCTGTCGCGTGCCTTTAAAAATGTCTTCCTGCTGATTAACTGGAAAGGTCACTCACTGTATTAGTAGTGCCATGTGCGTACCAGTTGTGCCAGCTTAATACTGCCGCATAGTTCTTCCAGTTTTGAGTACGAAACTTTTGCATCTCCTGTAAAGGGAACTGGTCTGCTCTTTCTATAAAGATTGATCTTTGTAATGTGGTAGGAACCACTGTGGCTCGCACCTGGCATATTTAGATCGCCATAAACAGGCAGATTTAACCACGTGGCATATTCTTAAAAAAGTGCCCCTGCACAAATTTTAGCGCCATTCATTAATGGGTTTCCATCGGGTATTTTGTGCGGTGTCGCTGGGCGTCTGCCGATTGTTTCAACGCCATTTTTTTTTTCATTCCTGCAAATGCTTTTGCCCATTACTGTTCCGCAATAAATACACATCACGAGTTTCACGAAGAATATTTTTACAGGATGTATCTAGTTATTTATTAAACATACTCATCGTCGACTGTCTGGGCTCCTTTTATTACTGCATGTAATCTAAGTTATAAAGAATTGATTCGTCCTTTCTGAGATTTGGTGCTGCGAGAATTGCGCACAGCCGAAAAAGAAAGACCCCAGAAGCGGGCCATTCAAGCTCAAACTATCCTTGAGGGAAGCAAGGTTACCCTGGAGGTCGTAAGTAATCAGGTAATTTGACTTCCTTCCCTAATGCGTTCTGCAGAATTCCCCTACACACCCTAAGCCCCCCCCCCCCCCCCCAAAGAAAAAAAAGCAAAATTACACCATCTTTCCGTAGGGAAACCCTGAGTAGTATGCGAAGCAGGCATGGGGCCGATTCAAGTGCCCATTAGTTTTCAGTTCGTCGTTTCCGCGAGGTTGAGGTACGTAGCTACCGTTCTATTTACCGTTTGGTTTCCATGGTAACTACCACACTTTTCGTTCACCGGAACTACGAAATGGGAAATTGCGTTGACCCCATGGCTGCTTCACTGGTGTAATTTTATTGGAGGGGGGGGGGGGCGGGGGAAGGGGGGTGTTAGACTGGAGTGGCATTAAAGAGAGAGAGAGACGTTGTAGGTGGTATGAGTTTGTCTTTATTTAGGCATTATCATAATCGTGTTCAACGTAGGTGACGTCGAGCTGTGGTTGGCGTTCCGCGTTGATTATGACCGCCTTATGGCCTGTGAAATGTAAAATCGAGGGCTGTTGTAGTGGATGAACCCTCAACTTGCTAAAGATAAGGTCAATGCACGTTCCCCGGATGGTTGTGGGCTGCTCGTAATCACGGCCCGCCGAGACTCGCCGACGCACGCCGCTGCCGACGACGATGAAACGTCGAAGGCGCGTGAAGCGTGGTCGTCTCGTGCCGGCCCACGAAGACACCAGCAACACTGTCGCTCCAGGAGCCATAGGAGGGACCGGGCGTTCAGCAAGCCGAGCATGCGCAATGGGGGTTTGGACGGCGCAACAACGACAACGACGAGGGAGGACATAGCCCCGACCATGAGATGCTTCTCATCTAAAAGCTTGGAGGGGTGACCAGCAAAGCTGTATAAAATACCCATCCCACCCATGCTTAGAAAACGTACACGTATTTATTTTTGTCATCATTTGGTAATGGTAGGGACTACGGCTTTGTGATTACTTATCGAAACTTGAAAGGGCTCTAGTTCTATCCAACCAGACAAATATGGGACTGTCCGTCTTCCTCCTCCGTAGAAGCTTATAAATTGACAGCAGACGGGAAGTATGCAACGTTTACGATTCCACTGTGAACTCGCCAGTCAAGGCTAGCGAATGAAACTACTCGCAATGCTGTAGTCACCTTTGTGACCAGTTAGCTAAATTTGTAGATTCCACTCGTCGTTCGCGAGAAATGGATAAACCAGAAAATTGTGAAGTGTTTTCTGCCTCAGAAACTGTCCGCGCACACGCTGGCCGCGCCTGCCCGCACGGCCCACGAAGCGGCTCGAACCGGCACAGAACACGGTACCACCAATAGCTTGTCGGCGCTCTTCCGAATCAATCTGATGGCTAAAAGAAGTTCCACGTGTGAGAAAGTAGATGTTATTTGGTGGAAGATTGTGCTAGGGGTTGTGGTCAGCGCTGATTTTAAAGGCGGCGATCAGATATCTGCCGCGATGCTAAGCCTACGCTGACCGGCCGCGGGGGTTCGATGGTCCGACCCGGCAGATTCAAGAATCAAAACAGGCCACAGCAGATTTCTTGGTCACCGATCACTCGAATGGCAATTCCACGTGCGAGAAAGAGGATTATAGTGTGGTAAAAAGTTGTGTTAGGGATTGTCATTCGCAGTTGCACAGATAGCGGCGATCAAGTATCCGCCACGATGCTGAGCCTAAAGTTGCCATCATTCGAACCGACCCGAGCAACGCAAGCCGGTTGCGGGCTGTTGGGGACGCCCTTCTTCTAAAACTCGCCGCTCGCGAGCGCGCTGCGTTTGGGTTCCCCTAGTTTCTTGGGGTCTACAACGCCCGGTTCCCCTATTCTAAAACTGCCTAATGAAACAAGTTACAGCCGTCCTTTGCAGGGCAGTTGCGGTAAAGTCGGCTTGGCCGCAAGGTGTTTGAGCTTCCCTAGATATGTTGACGGGCAGGAAAAATCCTCGGAAGCCTAGCCATAAACAGCTTTGTTGTAAAAAGTCAAAATTACTCACGCTTGCCGTTATACCATGCTGTTGCATGGTTACCTGGTCCGACCAACAGAATCGCATGCCCTTCCGAGAAAGGATATCCCCTTCACGATATTGCTCCTGAGCGCCGCACTACGAGTAAAATGAGCTTGAAAAATTTTTCCCAAGATACTTACGACCGCTTACGTGTAGGAATGCGCAAGATTTATATTCTTAACGGTGGAATGTCTTCGAGTAAGGTTTCTACGCATGTTAAATGGACGGACAGCCGATTTTTGTCGCGTATATGTTCTCTAGCTCATATGAAAGCCAGCGTTTTGCATAGCCCGATAACCACAAGCAATTTCTAAACAAATTGGTGGAAATAATTTTAATTTGGAAGCAAACTCCCTGAAATCTGATGGGTGGCGTGTCGTAGTGTCGAAACTGGACACTACAATGTGTGTCCCTGTCACGTGACCTGCAAACCTAGCAGCTACTGCAACTGCTGAAACGTTTATTTACGGATTGAAAACCTTTTAACACAATTATTTGTGCAAGGTTAAATTGTATATGTATTTCTAAACATTATTTTGAAAATTGTAAAGACACGTCACCCGCCGTAGCTGGGTTGCTCTCAGTGTGGATAACTGAGCCTCCATACCCAGAATCAACGGCAGTGTTCAGTAAACAGACCCAGTGAAGGAGCTTTGACGATTCTACCTGAGTCAGGGGCGTTTGTTCTGCCAAAATATTTGATTTCAGCTTCCAAATACGCCAAGGGCAGCATGAAAAAAAAAAAAAAAAAAAAAAACGTAGCGCCCGGGGAGAATCGAACTTTCCACCTCCACAACGTGAAGCCAGATTCTACCTATCGTCTATACCAACAGATGGAGCATTCGTGCAAAATAGACCATTTGCATTTAAAAAAAACACACAAATGAAGAGGAAAGCCTGCGATTCAAACAAGTTTTTAAATATCGTTTTTAATTGCGCATACAGACAAAAGTATGTTGCTGAGCTACTCTATGTCATGGTTGCCAGCATGTTGGCCGCGCGAAGACTGCGCTAAGCGTTCGGCTTTGGCTTTGTGTATGTGCTGCACGCTTGGCGTAATGGTTTGACTCAACACTCCGCGTGGTCGGTGACTTTAGGTGGCAGATGTCTTGTATTTGCTTGTCGGTTGCAATAACGTGCGCGGGGAAACGTACTGTGAGTGCATGAGAGAGAGTGTTGGGTCACGTGACCGCAGCTGGGGATATGTGTGATTGATTGGTTCTTGTGGCCAATCAGTGGTTCATATTAATCTTTATTTTTATTGCTACAGCTGCTTTATGTATATATATATATATATATATATATATATATATATATATATATATATATATATATATATATATATATATATATATATATATATATATATAAATATATATATATATATATATTTGCTGTGTTGCTGTCATTTCATTAAGAATCTGCCTGACTTCTACGCCTCTGTACTATCGACCAGTGTGAAGTATAGGGGCGTAGTCAGAAATTTTGTTCGGGGGTGCTGACATTGCATCTCGACCTCCTCCGAATGATGTTTCAAGTGATTAAAATTTTAATAATAAATACATAAATATTAACTGGTAATACACAGAACCATTAACCGAAATTTGTAAACATTAACTTTCAAGAACAAAGAAAATAAAATACTAAAAAATTTATTCGCATGTTTATAGAATTATTGCAGAATTGCTATCACTGGTTGCAATTTTCTGTTTTATCAACATAAGAAGAAACAGCACCTAAAGAAATATAGAAATGTACAACAAATATAAACATATGCTTAACAAACATGGCAGGCAAAAAATAGAAGTAAAGAACTAATTCATCTAAAACTAAAAAGTACGGAGCGGACATTATAAACGTGAGAATTACGAAACAAACAACTTGTGGGTATATTTTATTGTCACTTTGTAATCCAAGATTATTTTGTTCATACGAAGATTAGGAACAAATATTAACACCTCTGTTATTTATGTAATATACTGCGTAGGATCAGCTTGTACTGGGGATAATTGTACCAAAATTACTCACACAAAAATACGTCAAAATGTAGAATTGTACTAAAAGAGCGCGAAGATAACGTTTTCACAAGGGCAACAAAATTGCCACTGGCAGCAACGTGTACAGTTATTTATACAGCAAGCCCGTTCTATATGGTGCGAATACTTGCGCATTTCCTGCTGCGGCGTCGCTCGTGCGGCAAAAGATTTCCTTTTTCGTCGTTGTGGCAAGATCGTTTTGCCGCACGAACGGCGCCGGAGCAGCAAATTCAAAGCAAATTCGCAACATGTGGTGGAGAGAGAGAGAGAGAGAGAGAGAGAGAGAGAGAGAGAGAGAGAGAGAGAGAGAGAGAGAGAGAGAGAGAGAGAGAGAGAGAGAGAGAGAGAGAGAGAGAGAGAGAGAGAGAGAGAGAGAGAGAGAGAGAGAGAGAGAGAGAGAGAGAGAGAGTTTGAGGTCGTTAGTGCACTGGTTTCAGGCGGCGGCCCGAGTTGCATGGATGTACTGAAAGGAGACATGGAGACAAAATACAGTTTTGTTTTATTCGAAAGATTTCGTGTTTTATAGCGTCCCCAGCGCTTGCGCGGCAGCAAATGATGCCGTATTCACTGAGAAATTAATCAATTTAGGTTAAAATTTTGATTCTTCCGCCAAATCGTGTGATTTGGTGACGTCTACAATGAAGTCATAACGGCGCGTATACAAACGAAGTTCCACTGCGCCATTCGCCTCTGCAGCCTTGCTCGTCGTCAAACCTCCCAGGTGGCGTTAGCATACTCAGCACTCCGCCGTTGCTTTGTTCTTGACCGTATTTACACCTGTCTTGTTTTTGTTATGGTAGAAAGTAATCGAAATCGAGAAACATGGGGTATGCTTGACAAAGAGGGTCACGTAATGCAACGTCGCTTACGCCAATCGGCCAGCGTCTTATAAGATAACTCCAAAGCGTCGAACTGATGTGCAGCTAAAACAAGCATAGTGCGCATCGGTGCGCCCAGTACCAACAGCAGTGCGCATCGGTACTTCTATGTTTACGTGTATTGTTTACGTGTATTTTCGTAACTTTTGTTGTTTACCGGACCATTCTTACCGCTGTAAAATGTATAGGCATTGATTTTAGGCGCAAATAGCTCGTTCGGCAAGCCTATAAGCTCTGCCTAAATTGCGTTTGCTTTTGGCGGCTTCAGCCAATCACACAGCTGGGTTCTGGGTTCTGGGTATGACATCATAGGTTATGTTGCGGGAAATGAGCTAGGGGGTCGCATGACCGCTCCCTTTTCCCTTAATTATATCGCGAATTTTGAGCGAAGAGTAGGTTAAAAGTGACGTCATTATGATTCTAACGAGGCAACCTTTCGAATGAACCAAACTTGTGTTTTGTCTTCATGGCGACTTGAAGCTGCCAGGCCTGCGGTACCGCTCGCGAGTTCTGAGCAGGGACTCTCCGTCGCGTCGCGAGCGCGAGCTAGGAGAATACCCCCGTGGATGAAGGTCTTGCATAAAAATTGGGCATGCCAGAAGAAAAACGGGCCACAAAGGGAGAGTAGTTAAGCCTTCCGTACAGCATTCCTGGGGTTCTAGACAAAATCCTAGGATGTTTTCCGGCGCAGGCGGTTGCCTTGGTCACCGTGCATCACAGCGCGACAAAATTTCGTGGGGAAGGGGGGGAGAAAATTCTATACCCCCCCCCCTCTCCCTACGCCACTGGTATAGTATAGCGGTTAACACACTGTCCTGTCACCGGGAGTAATACCCGTGCTACACGTGCACGAAAAAGGAAATTAAGTGGTTAAGGTCTTAATTAAGAAACCGAAGGACATTATTTGGGCGGGCCGTGCTACACGCCAAAACGCAAAGGCATTGAATGCGTTAAGCATGATGGCGATTTTAGAAGTTTTTTAACATAAAGAAAAACTTCTTAAAAGAGTTAAAAATGTTTTTTTTTTGTGAAAGAAAACGTTATGAGGAAAAGTTTTTACAAAGATATGGTATGGGCCGCTTCTCTAAAAGTGGCTTCAGCAGTTGCCGTCGCCCGCCAGCGGTATACCGCTATAGCTAAACCCGAAATATTCTAAACGATGAGTAACATGACGTTCTGTCTTTTGCCGCTATTTTAGGGAACTTAATCTTCTCTAGAACTACGCCACAAAGAGGGTACAAAAAAGCGTCTCATTTCGAAGTTCAGCAACGCTTTCGCGTCAACATTTTGGTGGTGAGAGCTTCGTTGGTTTCATTTAGTGCTCATCGCGTTTGTAAGTAGGCAGATTTAAGAAGTTCATGAAGGCGAGTGAGTGGTGTGAAACTCTTTTAACCAAAAATGACATTCGGGCTAATGGCATTAGTTTTTTGCGTGTAGCAGCGAATTAATGACAATAAAACCTAAGGCGTTAAGCACCTAATGTCATTTTTCGTGTACATGTGGCATGAGTAAGTGGGTTCGGTTCCCGTTCGTGGAGCGTTTTAGGGGCGAAGCCTCTTAAGGCTGGTTTCTTCTTCGTACGGCAAGTCGAAGCCGACATGTCGGGTCCGACTTGTCGGTGCGACACGTGAGTCTGTGTCGGGCGGCCATTTTCTTTTGCATTCGGGAGCAGGACCCCGACAGCAGTGTAGGACCAAACACGTCACTTGAATCGAATATTATGATTGGTTCGTCCGACCTTATAGTACTTTTTGTTTACGCCAAACAGCTATTGTGGTAATTTGAGAAAATTTGAGTTTATTTCCCTCAGCAAGACGTGAATGTTTATCTCCCGATACTTAATCAGCCAGGAGCCGTAACGTTTATGTAGACGCAAGCTCATTGGAGCGCTTCCCATACACCGGTGCTTGACCGGCGATGCTGCAGCTTGGCTCGGGTAGGGTCACTCAGGCTCGGGTTATGAAGGGGTGGCGGCACAAAATATATCCTCCCCGCTTTACCGAATGTCATGCGGCAAGACTGTTCTTTGAAGCATAACCGCTTTCCCAGCGATGTAACATGTGTCCACGTAGCAGCGCTCTATGATTACGCAGAAACAATTCTGATACGGTGCGCACGGGCTCTCTATTTGCATCGCTGCGGCAAATGTTGGCGCTTCTTTCGTCAACTGCAATGAGCGCTGGTATTTTAAATTCTGCGACACAGGGTACAAAATTTTCGTACGTGAATATCGGCAGCATAGCTGTTACCTTAACATCGTGTCCGCATCTCTTAAACACATTTTTACGCACTCAATTTGTGATTACGCGCCTGTGGAACTACGGCAGCCAGCGATCGTATTTAGTAACTGGCAAAAACAGGAATAGCTCTACCGACCGGCGTCGCGGTGTTTTCTTTTTTTTTTTTTTTTAGTGGTGATGCCGAATTTTTATTTTTTTGTGTTCCACAACGAGATTACCTTTCTGGACGGTTATACGAAGGCTCCCATCCAGGTCAATAGTTTTAATTAGTAAAGAACATTAAGAGAAAACGCAACTAGGCGCGCATTTTGCACTTAGCTGCATACTTACAGTACAGTTTTTTACAGTTAATTATGCTAATTCCGACACTAGAGATTTTGTTTGCAAATTAGCACAGGCTTCGAACCTGGCCCAGGATTTATAAAAACCGGTGCCCGTACACGTCTGCATATGGTGGCCATATACCTGAACGCATGAAGGATTCATACAACAGAATGAAATTTTTTTAATCACTCACAGATGCAGGTAAGACCCACCACCTGCACTTACTGGTGGTACCTGCCGTCTGGCCAAATTAATTTCAAAAAATTAATTCACTAACTGCCTCCAACCCTCCCCGCTCCTTTATTGTAGCCTGGGTTGCTGCTTGTTGGAGCGAATAGAGCTGACACTCTTCTCGTACTTTTAATGGTCCCCATGGTAGCGCCCCTGGTCTTTTCTTTAAATTTTCTGCAATGAATTGGTTCCACTGTAAATTAGCCCATCTAGATTCGGCTATATACACGCAATCTCACCATTTCTGATAATATCCCCTCCTGGAGTCATGAACGGGCTACGGGATTAAAACCGGATGATCCAGCCTGCCTTCATATCGTCGACAAAAAGAATCCACTCACATTTTTTTACCCTTTTTCGGGAAAACTGTTGCCCGAAGCTTAGAAATGTACTTATTTAGCTATTGAATAAACTAGAAACTCGAGTTGAAGTCACATCTAAACACCAATGTTTCCTCATCTTGTCGTGAAGTCTTTTTTATAAAGTACAAACTCACCAATGCTCCAGAAAAAGTTAGACGACTTTTGTACCCTACTTTAATTTGATAGAAACTTCAGTATGCCTGCATGGTCTCAGACCCCTATAGAGAAAATAATATCGAATTGCTTGAAAAGGCTCTAAGAAAGGCTGTTGACTTTATTTATTCTAAATATAATTGCACATGTCTGTTTGTGAGATCCCGTACGCTGATGAGATTCAAATATTAGTCAAAGAGAAAGTTTTTACATCTTACATTTGTTTACTGTTCAGGTTTATATCTATAGTCGCACAATATGGTCGCACGGGTTCTATTTCTGAGCTCATGCAAACTGGTGTGATTGAGGCACTACGGAAAGAAGGGTCTTAACGCCTTAAATTTTTGCTGTTGTTCTGCTACGAACTTGGCCTAGATAGAAGACCACGACATACTCCAAAATATTAATCGTCATTACCATTTCCATTCTTTCACCCGTTGTACACACCTGAGCATGTCCGGATTCATTTGAACTTTAAGTTTATTTTAACCTTCTCATTGCTACCACATGTAGTATACTGAACTGCTAGTATCTCTGATCTTCTTCACACCTTTATGCCCCTCCTCCTTGGGCCTCTGGTTTGCAGTATGCACTTCAATAAAAAATTTAAAAAAATGAATGACAAGGGCCGCTAGAGGTGCTGAAAAAAAATTGGCCTCACACTAATTGCAGAAGGCTCTTGGCAGAACGCAACGTGCATACCCCACACAAAATGAAACTCACAGATTAAATTTTATTTGAAAACAAGACAGCCATGTACAAAAACAAACAGGCCCCAGAGATCTATAGATACATGAATTAAGCTTAGTTATAAGCAAAGATGGCTACGTGTTATTAAGAGCAGTGATGTCTTAATGAGTTACAAAGATATAGTTCATTTCCGTAATTTCCACCTTTGACGCTACCTTCTGTTTTGAAATGAAGCCTCTTTCAGCCAAAGTTAGGCAAGGAAAAGCACAACAAAAGGAGTTCGTTTGTTGAATGCTACCAAATGTACTAAGTAGTAATTACAGATTTGAAACACACAAGGTTAAGTGAAGAAGACTAGATACAACAATAAGTTAAGCTTATGCAGACTTAAAAAAAAAGATCAGCACTAGATGACGCTAAATTGAAGCGCGGTTTATTGACATTTCATCAATGGGCACACAACTCGTAATGATCAAGTAGTCCCATGCATGTTGAACCCTTTCATTTTGCACCATTTTTCTTCTTCTAGGTTCGTTAAATATAAATCGATATTTGAGCATCATCACATACACTATTTTCTTGCAATCAGTAAAAATTCTATGCACTCAACAACAATACCATGGCTTAGAAAAGTGGACAGTCATATTAAACCAAGTTGAACGCTGACCTTCCTCTGTTTTTGTGGCGTGCAAAAACTTTGACACCCACTAACAATAGCAATTAAAAAACGTACAGATATGCCAAATTTTTGTAGCTCACAATGTCCTTGTTTTACCTCGTTGGTTTATTAGCTTCTAGTTAATCCTGTTTCACAACTTTCCTTGGTCACAAGAAGGCAAGAAGAACCGGTATGTTGTTCTGAATGTCTGTCTCCCTTAAAAAACGTGAAGCACGATGTTCAACAGAAGCTCAATGACTTGCCCAATGTGCTGCTTTGAGCATAACATGCATGTGCAAAACACAAGTCATTTTGAAACGAGTGGAAGTGGTGCGAAAAACCTGGTAGGGTTTTTCAATAGCCCCTATCAATGAAATTATTTGCATTATTATCCCGTATATTTCCTCTACAAAGTAGCAAATTCCCTACCCTTCTGATAGCTACGATTCGCCGCATGTTCCTATTAATCACACATTATATCCACACACCACTATAGGTACACACCACATCCTGGACCAGGACTAATTTTTCTTCAACTGCGAAGTTTCTGAGAAAGCTGTACAGCTTTCCTTTATAGCCGTACAGCTGCATTAAGGTGGATGTCAAACTTTCCTTTGTAGTCAATCACCTCGCTGCCTGTGCCGAGACTCCTTTCCTAAATCGATTTGAGTCATTACTTGCAATCCACCCCGTGTGGTGTGTATCGTGTCCTCACATAATAAGGCAGACACATTTAACATAGATGATTCATATAAGCTGCAAACATTTGCTACTGGGTTAGGTATGTGAGTTGCTCTAATCTTTTTAGTGGAACTTCTTTCACGTTGCAGGAAGTATACTAGAGCATCTTCACACGAAGTCATGTGTCAAAAGCACTATTTTCAATGCCATTAAGCAGCAGCCTCAAGTTCAAATTACTTTACTACATGTACCTTTGTCTGCAATAGGGTCATTCTTACCATTGAAGATAACAAGCCCCCATATAATGTATGCATCGCAGAAATTCAGTTCGTTATAAGTGTTTTTATACGTACTGAATTAGTCAACATATCAAACTTGTAACACTTCAACCTGTTCACTATGAGAATAAACAGCAAAACAGTCACTCACCAAGTAAAAAATGTCGCAAGATGTTTCAAAACCCGCACAGGTTCCTTGTTTACAATGAGGCAAAAAAGAACAAACAATAAAGATTTTACCATGAAGCTTGTGACGTAATGATGCAGAGTAGATTACTGGCAATGTCCCTTCCTTCTGGTTCATGGTATAGGTGTTTCTCATGATCATTATGCCACAAGTTTTACGTTTCCATCTCAATTGTTTGTCATTTTTACCATTGTACTCGTTTTACCGTTTCTTGAAATAATGCCGGACCAAATGACCTTTTGTCAAACTTTTGACTACAGTACTGTTCACTATAACACGTTCAACTGCACCGGAAGGAAATCTGCTGCTAGTTCTACGAGAGCTGCCCTTCAACGAGTGAAATGGCACAAAGGCACTGTGAATGTTCCATTATTATTTTGCTCAGCTTGCAAACAAGCTTATAATTTACTATGATTTCACCAACTGAAGGAGGCATGAAGTGGAAAATTGAAGTGATAAACTGAACAGAAGATGGAAGTGCATCAACACACCACTCGTGCCAGCACTCATGTGTGCATCCTGCTCCTCTCCTTATATGTTATGTCATTGAATGAATCAGCGCCAGATAAGATCCATCAAAGCACTGTCCACTGCCGACAATGAATGAGGGCCTTGCTGCAGGTTACTTACAAGCGCAGGCATACTACTCACTGATCAGTGTGGGCATACCTTATAAGGATGCTTCTTTACTTAAAAATTATCAGGCATTGTAATAACTCTGTGTTATTAGATACCTTGGGACTGAACTACTTGCATGCATATGAGGCTTCAAAGCGATAGCTTAGCAGAGATGGAGATGCACAAGATGCGAGCCACTGCTGCCAGCGCTTTCCGTCGAGTTTTCTTTCTTTTTTTCTTTTGAGATGGCTCAGTGAAAAATTCCACTGACGGAATTAGTGAGCCTTCTATACTTCCCCTTCAACAAATAAATAAAAGGCCATAACGGCGCAACTGCGATAAAATATGAATGAGGAGGACAAGGGCTGTCATCAAACTCATCTCTCTGCACAGCAACCTCACTTTTACTAAGAATTCAAGTTAACTGAATAATCGAGCGACAAGTTTTTTCCCAGACCCCCTCGAGTGAACTTGTGCACGCTAATCATCCCCTTGGTGTGGGTACTTCTGAACCACGAGTTGTGGGGGCCGGGCAATTTCTTGCTTGCATGCCTCCATTAGGGGGCTTTTTCAAATATATACATCCTTCCATGCATAATGTGATCGACCACTTCTTTTCGCACAATATACGGGGGGTCCTGGGTGTTTCCAACAGTGCTTACTGTTCTGAGTATTTGTAACAGCAAGCTTACAGACAAGTACCATAGTATTTTAACTAGCAGCTTTTTTATGACGTGACTGGCTAGTTAACAAACCTCTCATTCATCGAACGGCTGCAGCTAGTTGTTTGTGTCACTGCCGCCTAGTGAGGGACTATGAAAGTATAGCCGTTTTGGTGAGGGGTGCAATGGTGAGTGTCAAGCATGCATGCAATGATTCCGAGATTTTTTGGGATTGGGATTGGGCTATGGCTGGGCTAGTGCTTGGACAAATGTGCAAACTATTTATGTCAGGTGCATGTTAGGAGTCAGCGCCGCGGTGGCTCAGTGGCGAAGGCGTTGTACTGCTGAGCCCAAGGGAGTGGGTTCAATCCGGCCATGGCGCCTGCTTTTTTTGTGAAGGCAAAAAGCAAAAACGCTCATGTCGAGATTTTGGCATATTTTAAAGATCTTCAGGAGGTCAAAATTAACCCAGAGTACTTTACTACGGCGTGCGTCATAGTCCAAGTGTAGCTTTGGTGCATTAAACCCACAATCAACAAAATCAATGTTAGCAGTTAAGAGGTAGAAAACAATTCATTTGCTTTCTCTTGTGTCAAAAACACATGCCCGCTGCCAATAAAGCTGCAAGTTACTATAATGCCAATACCATCAAAGTACTCCTCGTAAAATCAAACGCTCTTACAGCCACAGCTAAAACAGTCAGCTTCGGACCGTTCTAATGCCCTTTTCCACTTCTCCCTACGCTTGGCACCAGTCAGAAGACAAAAGTGCTACACCCTTTCATTTGTGCTTCTGCACCTGGAATGACAGCTTGACGCTCAGCCCAATCTAGGCATTCTCGAGCTCAGGACGCCTGTCGGTTACTTTAAACACAAAGCGCAAGCACATGAGCTTAGTGCAACAGGGATGGTGTAGTGGAAGAATCAGGCAAGGCAGACCGGGGCCATTGGTGCATGAAATGGGGCTGAAAGCTGTAACTGCGTGGGAGCCTCCCAGATGATGATAGTGATGTTAAATAAATGATTTGAGAGAGAGAAAGCTTTAATGAATACTGAAGAGGTTAGCCCCACAAATGGCATTGCTTGCTGCGTCAGATGGGGTGAACACAGCAAATGAAAAAAAAAATGTGGAAAGAGTCTGTAGAAACAATGAATAAGAGGGAGAATGAAATATATCAGGAACATTTGAAAAAATGGCAGTTGTAGAAAAACAGATCTGAGGATGTCGAAGTTATAGAACCTCGACCAATCTAGAGCCTTGGTCCCTAGCGCTGGCGTGACTGCCACAGTTCACAAAAGGGATTCAGTTCTGAAAAGTTTTTTCGTAGCAATCGTAGTGGAAGTCCTCGTCATCGTAATTGTCACCTCACGTAGTCACGGTACTAAAACACCGGGAAACTCGTTTACGCCTCGCGCTAGAACGTAACGCGCACTAAAAAAAAAAAAAAAAAAAAACTGGACACTCGTTCACGCCTCGCGCTAGAGAACTTCCTGCTTCAAAGACAAGAGACTTTTACAACAAATCTGTATAACTCTACCTCCCAACGGTTTCATCTCCGTTGGCAAAAATGCCAAGGCGCCAAGAATACACTTGTACACTGCATGCTCCGACCCTCTCCAGGTTTCACGTTAGTGCAGATGGCCCGGGATTTTTTCTCGACCTCATGGGTCATGTAATGCGTTCGCATTAAAATGCATAGTGTACTGTAGCTAAGAGTGCTTGCATTTAAAATGAAATACGCGCATGAATTAGGCGCCAAACCACTGTGCCTGGACAGCGGTACGACTCAGATAATGAGGTCGCACGGTAGTTATGAAAAGGTATGTTACGAAATAGAGTTAAGAATAAAAAACGGGTGGGTATCATGGGAAATGGAAGTCTTCGGTGATGTCACAGGAGCAACGTGAGAAAATGTACGACACTGGTTAGGAATACTGTCGCCCACAAGTGGTCATAAATAGTTCCTACGCAAGTTTACCAATGGCTGCGTTCCTTTGGTGAATCACATCAACACGTTGAGAGCTTCTGCAATTGCGATCGAGGAATTGCTTCATATTTTGCTTCGACAGAGGTGAGCCTATTTGACCCCCAGTGTAAAAGAAAGCGCCAATCGACTCTTAGGTCAAGCATCTGTGACCTTCACCTCGTCTATTCGCGGACGACTGTCTTTTATATTCAGCTGTAAATTCTAGCAATGACCAAACTACTCTAAAACTAACTGGTGCGACACCTGGGATATGAAGTTCAATCACGATAAGACGGTACTGATGCGGATAACCAATAAAAAATGTCCTATTTTATACCAGTACTTAATTAGAGGCGTCCAAATATCACAAGCTAGCAGTTTTAAGTACCTCGGCATCACATTTACTAGCAACCTTACCTGGTCAACACACATAGATACCATTTGCGCTTCAGAACGACGTAAACTCGGTCTCCTGAGGCACAAAATTAAGAATTCACCGTCCCATGTCAAACTGCTTGCTTTTAATACACTTGTAAGACGCATTCTCGAATACACAGCTATTGTATAGGACCCTCACACTAAAAAGGACATCAATAAACTCAAGCGAATTCAGAGACTTGCTGTACGTTTCTTTTACAACCGTTACCGTCGTAATGATTCCCCAACCAATTTAATTAAAATAAACAACATAATGACACTGCAAGCTCGCCGTAAATTAGCTAAACTTAAGTTTCTCTACCGACTCTGGAACCGCAAATTTTTACTTGATCCTTCATTTTACTTGCAGCCTCTTTCATCCCGGCCAACCAGGAACTATCACCCTCTAAAATTCACTCCGATTTTTGCTCGCACAAACAACTTCGAAACTCTTTTTTCCCTCGTACTATAAGTGAATGGAATGCGCTGCCTCCCGAAATGTTCATGTGAAGAAAAGTACGTTCCTTTATTGAACGGTTGCAAGATTAGTTCTTTCACTAGATTTGTATAATGATCCCTCAACGAAACCTCCAACTTTTTTTTTCTCTGTCGTGTTTAATCACACTTGCATCTTTTGGTGTGTTTTTTTCTCACCTTTGCATTTTTGTGCAATGCACTTCTGCATCTTTACCCTTGATGTGCATTTTTACTCTCAATGTAACAATTTGTGTACACCCCCACTCCTGCTTGGGCCACCTGTGGCCTTTGTATCGAATAAACAAATAAAATAAATAAAATCACGCAAGTGTTTTCAACGTGTGTGTTGTCCTTTCTTTCTGGCGAGTGTGTTGTCACTTTTTCGCTTCGTGTCTACGTCTTATTTATTGCTAGTTTCCCCAAGTTGCAGCATGTTTTCAGCGAGTAGAGCATCCCTGGAACAGCGTCTGTACGCTTGGTCGATATCTAATATCTCAGCGTGCGCGAAAAGCAGGCCGAAACTCGTACGTGTCTTTATCGATATGTCAACGTGGTCTTGATTCGTTCTAACTCGTCCACATTATCGCCACGAAAGTGTGGCCTCTTGAGAATAAACAGTTACTACAACTTGGCAAAGCCTGTGCTTCCTAATTCCAAACACGCAACTTCGACGGGAGATCCAAGGCTGTAGGTGTGCGAAACATTGCATTTGGGGTCTTTAAATTACATAGAATGGCATTGCTACTTTTTGCCCTCAAGCAAATTTCTAATTTCGCTTAAGGGCAAAAAGACCGCTTACCATTATTTATGCTACTATTCAACAAGCCCCTCATTTCCCATTCTGATTCGCTACAGGTATAGCGAGGGTCTGTGTTCTGGTAGTCTTGGTGCCGTTGGTAGAGGTTTCAACGCTGGTCGATTGCTCACGTCATGTAGATGCTGGAGTCACAGCCCGAGGGTTACAAAAGAAGGTCCCTTTCTCCCCAAGCAGTCGAAATGGCGAACGGAGAAAGGGGAGCGGAGCACAGCTCCTCCGGCATTGTAGTGGTCATCGCCCCCTACGCGCATTCTGGAGGTCGGGGGTTCGGATCCCACTTGCTGGGCATGTTCTTCTCCGCCTTCTTTCTTTCTCGAAAAAAACTATCCGTCTCAAG